>NC_069507.1:228038148-228063148 GCF_027579735.1 Bombina bombina | reverse complement strand
TCCCTCGCGGTCTTAGTACCGCCAGAAGGGCACCCAGAACCTTTGTGAAGATTCTTGGGGCCGTAGCCAATCCGAATGGAAGAGCTACAAACTGGTAGTGCCTGTCTAGGAAGGCAAACCGTAGATACCGTTGATGATCTTTGTGAATCGGTATGTGAAGGTAAGCATCTTTTAAATCCACTGTGGTCATGTACTGACCCTTTTGGATCATAGGTAAGATTGTCCGAATAGTTTCCATTTTGAACGATGGAACTCTTAGGAATTTGTTTAGAATCTTTAAATCTAAGATTGGCCTGAAAGTTCCCTCTTTTTTGGGAACCACAAACAGGTTTGAGTAGAACCCTTGTCCTTGTTCCGACCGCGGAACTGGATGGATCACTCCCATTAATAAGAGATCTTGTACACAGCGTAGAAACGCTTCTTTCTTTATCTGGTTTGTTGACAACCTTGACAGATGAAATCTCCCTTTTGGGGGAGATAATTTGAAGTCTAGAAGGTATCCCTGAGATATGATCTCCAGCGCCCAGGGATCCTGAACATCTCTTGCCCAGGCCTGAGCGAAGAGAGAAAGTCTGCCCCCCACTAGATCCGGTCCCGGATCGGGGGCTCTCGGTTCATGCTGTCTTTGGGGCAGCAGCAGGTTTCCTGGCCTGTTTGCCCTTATTCCAGGACTGGTTAGGTTTCCAGCCTTGCCTGTAACGAGCAACAGCTCCTTCCTGTTTTGGTGCAGTGGAGGTTGACGCTGCTCCAGGTTTGAAATTCCGAAAGGGACGAAAATTAGACTGTCTAGCCTTAGCTTTGGCTTTGTCTTGAGGTAGGGCGTGGCCCTTACCTCCTGTAATGTCAGCGATAATTTCTTTCAACCCGGGCCCAAATAAAGACTGCCCCTTGAAAGGTATATTAAGTAATTTAGACTTAGAAGTAACATCAGCTGACCAGGATTTTAGCCACAGTGCTCTACGTGCCTGTATGGCGAATCCAGAGTTCTTAGCCGTAAGTTTGGTTAAATGTACTACGGCCTCCGAAATGAATGAATTGGCTAGTTTAAGGACTCTAAGCCTGTCCATAATGTCGTCTAGCGTAGATGAACTAAGGTTCTCTTCCAGAGACTCAATCCAAAATGCTGCCGCAGCCGTAATCGGCGCGATACATGCAAGGGGTTGCAATATAAAACCTTGTTGAACAAACATTTTCTTAAGGTAACCCTCTAATTTTTTATCCATTGGATCTGAAAAAGCACAGCTATCCTCCACCGGGATAGTGGTACGCTTAGCTAAAGTAGAAACTGCTCCCTCCACCTTAGGGACCGTTTGCCATAAGTCCCGAGTAGTGGCGTCTATTGGAAACATCTTTCTAAATATTGGAGGGGGTGAGAACGGCACACCGGGTCTATCCCACTCCTTAGTAACAATTTCAGTTAATCTCTTAGGTATAGGAAAAACGTCAGTACTCGCCGGTACCGCAAAGTATTTATCCAACCTACACATTTTCTCTGGTATTGCAATGGTGTTACAATCATTGAGAGCTGCTAAGACCTCCCCTAGTAATGCACGGAGGTTCTCCAATTTAAATTTAAAATTTGAAATATCTGAATCCAATCTGTTTGGATCAGAACCGTCACCCACAGAATGAAGCTCTCCGTCCTCATGCTCTGCAAGCTGTGACGCAGTATCAGACATGGCCCTAGTATTGTCAGCGCACTCTGTTCTCACCCCAGAGTGATCACGCTTGCCTCTTAGTTCTGGTAATTTAGACAAAACTTCAGTCATAACAGTAGCCATATCATGTAATGTTATCTGTAATGGCCGCCCAGATGTATTAGGCGCCATAATATCACGCACCTCCCGGGCGGGAGATGCAGGTACTGCCGCGTGAGGCGAGTTAGTCGGCATAACTCTCCCCTCGCAGTTTGGTGAAATTTGTTCACATTGTACAGATTGACTTTTATTTAAAGTAGCATCAATACAGTTAGTACATAAATTTCTATTGGGCTCCACCTTGGCATTGGAACAAATGACACAGATATCATTCTCTGAGTCAGACATGTTTAACACACTAGCAATAACTTGCAACCTGGTTATAATCTTTTTTAACAAAAACGTACTGTGCCTCAAAGAGGTACTTAAACGATTAAATGACAGTTGAGATAATGAACTGAAACAGTTATAGCATCAAGTTTAAAATAACACAACTTTTAGCAAAGGTTTGTTCCCATTAGTAAATAACTAAATTTGACATAAAAAGAGTAACGTTTTTATTCACAGTCAAGAAAAATTCTCACAGCTCTGCTGAGAGAATGTACCTCCCTTCAAAGAAGTTTGAAGACCCCTGAGATCTGTCAGTGAACCGGATCTTGCAGGAAATATAATAGTAGCTGACTGGAATTTTTTGATGCGTAGCAAAAGAGCGCCAAAAACGGCCCCTCCCTCTCACACACAGCAGTGAGGAGAAACGAAACTGTCACAATTTAAAGCATACAACTGCCAAGTGGAAAATAATGCCCAAACATTTATTTACTCAGTACCTCAGCAATGTAAACGATTCTACATTCCAGCAAAAACGTTTAACATGACAATATTTATTAAAAGGATTAGTGACCTTTAACAGAGTAGTTCCGGTGAAAAACCATTCCCAGAATACTGAAGTGTATACATACATGTCATTATAACGGTATAGCAGGATTTTTTCATCAATTCCATTCAGAAAATAAAAACTGCTACATACCTCAATGCAGATTCATCTGCCCGCTGTCCCCTGATCTGAAGCCTTTACCTCCCTCAGATGGCCGAGAACAGCTATATGATCTTAACTACTCCGGTTAAAATCATAGTAAAAAACTCTGGTAGATTCTTCTTCAAACTCTGCCAGAGAAGTAATAACACGCTCCGGTGCTATTGTAAAATAACAAACTTTTGATTGAAGTCATAAAAACTAAGTATAATCACCATAGTCCTCTCACACATCCTATCTAGTCGTTGGGTGCAAGAGAATGACTGGGACTGACGTAGAGGGGAGGAGCTATATCAGCTCTGCTGGGTGAATCCTCTTGCATTTCCTGTTGGGGAGGAGTTATATCCCAGAAGTAATGATGACCCGTGGACTGATCGCACATAACAGAAGAAATATATATATATATATATATATATATACAGTACACATTACACACACACATATATATATACACACATATATATATATATATATATATATATATATATATACACACACATACATACATAGTATATCACACATACACACGCATACATACACACACATACAGTATCTCACAAAAGTGAGTACACCCCTCACATTTTTGTAAATATTTTATTATATCTTTTCATGTGACAACACTTAAGAAATGGCACTTTGCTACAATGTAAAGTAGTTAGTGTGCAGCCTGTATAACGGTGTAAATCTGCTGTCCCCTCAAAATAACTCAACACACAGCCATTAATGTCTAAACCGTTGGCAACAAAAGTGAGTACACCCCTAAGTGGAAATGTCCAAATTGGGCCCAAGTAGCAATTTTTCCTCCCCGGTGTTATGCGATTCATTAGTGTTACAAGGTCTCAGGTATGAATGGGGAGCAGGTGTGTTAAATTGGGTGTTATCGCTCTCACACTCTCTCATACTGGTCACAGGAAGTTCAACATGGCACCTCATGGCAAAGAACTCTATGAGGATCTGAGAAAAAAGAATTGTTGCTCTAAATAAAGATGGCCTAGGCTATAAGAAGACTACCAAGACCCTGAAACTGAGCTGCATCACGGTGGGCAAGACCATATAGCGGATTCACAGGACAGGCTCCACTCAGAACAGGCCTCAACATGGTCGACCAAAGAAGTTGAGTGCACGTGCTCAGCGTCATATCCAGAGTTTGTCTTTGTGAAATAGACATATGAGTGCTGCCAGCATTGCTGCAGAGTTTTAAGGGGTGGGGGGTCAGCCTGTCAGTGCTCAGACCATACGTCGCACACTGCATCAAATTGGTCTGCATGGCTGTTGTCCCAGAAGGAAGCCTGTTCTAAAGATGATGCACAAGAAGCCGTCAAACAGTTTGCTGAAGACAAGCAGACTAAGGACATGGATTACTGGAACCATGTCCTGTGGTCCGATGAGACGAAAATAAACTAAAATAAAGACAGAGACCTAAACAGAAGGCACCACTGATTGAAGAACCTTTCTCCCAAAGATAGCCTCAGAAGAAGCAAAAGTATCAAATTTGGAAAAAGTGTGAAGGGACGACCAAGTCGCGGCCTTACAAATCTGTTCAACAGAAGCATCATTTTTAAAAGCCCATGTGGAAGCCAGAGCCCTAGTAGAATGAGACGTAATTCTTTCAGGAGGCTGCTGTCCAGCAGTCTCATATGCCAGGCGGATGATACTTCTCAGCCAAAAAGAAAGAGAGGTAGCCGTAGCTTTCTGACCCCTACGCTTTCCAGAATAAACAATGAATAATGAAGATGACTGATGGAAATCCTTAGTTGCCTGCAAGTAAAACTTTAAGGCATGGACCACGTCCAAATTATGTAACAGACGCTCCTTCTTAGAAGAAGGATTAGGACACAAGGAAGGAACAACAATTTCTTGATTAATATTCTTATTATAAACAACCTTAGGAAGAAATCCAGGTTTGGTACGTAAAACCACCTTATCAGAATGAAAAATGAGATAAGGCAAATCATACTGCAATGCTGAAAGCTCAGAAACTCTTCGAGCAGAAGAAATAGCAACCAGAAACAGAACTTTCCAAGATAATAGTTTAATATCTATGGAATGCATAGGTTCAAACGGAACCCCTTGAAGAACTCGAATAACTAAATTCAAACTCCAGGGAGGAGTAATAGGTCTAAATACAGGCTTAATTCTAGATAGAGCCTGACAAAAAGACTGAACATCCGGTACATTTGCCAAACGTTTATGAAACAGAATTGACAAAGCTGAAATGTGTCCCTTTAAGGAACTCGCTGATAACCCTTTCTCCAATCCTTCTTGGAGAAAAGACAGAATCCTAGGAATCCTAACCTTACTCCATGAGTAACCCTTGGATTTACACCAATAAAGATAATTACACCATATCTTATGATAGATTTTTCTAGTGACAGGCTTCCTAGCCTGTATCAAAGTATTGATAACTGAATCAGAGAATCCTCGCTTCGATAAAATCAAGCGTTCAATCTCCACTCAGTCAGCTGCATAGAATTTAGATCTGGATATTGGAAAGGCCCTTGAACGAGAAGGTCCTGTCTCAATGGAAGTCTCCACGGAGGCAGAGAGGACATGTCCACTAGATCCGCATACCAAGTCCTGCGTGGCCACGCAGGCGCTATCAGGATCACTGAAGCTCTCTCCTGTTTGATTCAAGCAATCACGCGTGGGAGGAGAGGAAACGGTAGAAACACATAAGCTAGGCTGAACAATCAAGGCACTGCCAAGGCATCTATCAGTTCGGCCTGAGGATCTCTTGACCGGGATCTGTATCTTGGAAGCTTGGCATTCTGACGAGATGCCATCAAATCCAATTCCGGTCTGCCTCATCTGAGAATCAATGAAGCAAATACCTTCGGGTGAAGCTCCCACTCCCCCGGATGAAAAGTCTGTCGACTTAGAAAATCTGCTTCCCAGTTCTCTACCCCTGGGATGTAGATCGCTGACAGATGACAAGAGTGGGCCTCTGCCCAACTGATTGTCTTGGATACTTCTATCATCGCTAAGGAACTCCTTGTCCCAACCCCCCCTCCGGATGATTGACATATGCCACAGCCGTTACGTTGTCCGACTGGAATCTGATGAATTTGGCCGAAGCCAACTGAGGCCACGCCTGAAGCGCATTGAATATTGCCCTCAGTTCCAGAATATTTATTGGAAGTAGAGACTCCACTTGAGCCCAAACACCATGAGCCTTCAGGGAATTCCAAACTGCACCCCAGCCCAGAAGGCTGGCATCTGTTGTCACTATCACCCACGAGGGTCTGCGGAAACAAGTCCCCTGGGACAGATGATCTGGGCGACAACCACCAAAGAAGAGAGTTTCTGGTCTCTTGATCCAGATTTATCTGGGGATATAAATCCGCATAATCCTCATTCCATCGACCGAGCATGCACAGTTGCAGTGGTCTGAGATGAAAGCGTGCAAACAGAACAATGTCCATTGCCGCTACCATTAATCCAATTACCTCCATACACTGAGCCACTGATGGCCAAGGAATGGAGTGAAGTGTTCGGCAAGTATTCAGAATCTTTGATTTTCTGACCTCCGCCAGAAATACTTTCATGGCTACCGAGTCTATCAGAGTTCCCAAGAAAGGAACCCTTGTCTGTGGGACAAGAAAACTCTTCTCCATGTTCACCTTCCAGCTGTGAGTTCTCAGAAAAGATAACACTGTGTCCGTGTGAGATTTTGTAAGATGATATGATGACGCCTGAATCAGAATATCGTCCAGATAAGGCGCCACTGCTATCCCTTGCGGTCTGAAAACCAACAAAAGAGACCCTAGAACCTTTGTGAAGATTCTGGGTGCTGTGGCCAACCCGAAAGGAAGAGACACAAACTGATAATGTTTGTCCAAGAAAGCAAACTTTAGAAACCGATGATGATCCTTGTGGATTGGAATATGAAGGTAAGCATCCTTCAAATCTACGGTAGTCATATATTGACCCTCCTGGATCATTGGCAAAATCGTTCGAATTGTCTCCATCTTGAATGATGGAACTCTTAGAAATTTGTTTAGACACTTGAGGTCTAAAATGGGTCTGAACGTTCCCTCTTTTTTGGGAACCACAAATAGGTTTGAGTAAAACCCCTGTCCCTGTTCCAATTTTGGAACAGGACAGATTACTCCCATAGTAAAAAGGTCTTTTACACAGCGTAAGAACGCCTCTCTTTTTATCTGGTTTGCAGATAATCTTGAAAGATGAAATCTCCCTCTTGGGAGAAAATCCTTGAATTCTAATTGATAACCGTGGGTCACTATTTCTAGTGCCCAGGAATCCTGAACATCTCTTGCCCAAGCCTGAGCAAAGAAAGAGAGTCTGCCCCCTACTAGATCCGGTCCCGGATCGGGGGGCCACCCCTTTATGCTGCCTTAGGACCAGCAGTGGGTTTTTTGGATTGTTTACCCTTATTCCAGTCCAGGAATCACAATAGGATCACAATCATCCAGAGTTGCTAAAACCTCCCTAAAAGTAAAAGGCGGAGGTGTTCAAGCTTAAATTTAAATGACATAGCATCCGAATCTGTCTGAGACAAAACATTCCCTGAATCAGAAATTTCACACTCAGACAGTAATTCCCTGATCCCCAACTCAGAGCACTGTGAGGGAACATCGGAAATAGCTAATAAAGCATCAGAGGATTCAGTATTCACATTAATACTTGATCTACTGCATTTACCCTGCAACACTGGTAATTTAGACAATACCTCTGTAAGGGTAGTTGACATAACTGCAGCCATCTCCTGCAGAGTAAAGGAATTAGACGCACTAGAAGTACTAGGCGTCGCTTGTGTGGGCGTTAACGGTTGTGACACTTGGAGAATTGGATGGCATATCCTGATTCTCTTCAGACTGAGAATCATCCTTAGGCACACTTTCCTTATTTAAAATATGCTTTTTACATTGTAAGGCCCTTTCAGTACAAAAGTTACACAATGTTAGAGGGGGTTGCACAATGGCTTCTAAACACATAGAACAATGAGAAACCTCAATGTCAGACATGTTGAACAGACTAGTAATACCACAAAAGTCGTTTAAACACTTATTTATAGCAAAAAATAAACATAAGAAAAAATGTGTACTGTGCCTTTAAGAAAAGAAAAAGTAAACAATTTTTCCAAAATGCTCAAAAACGTTAAATAATTCCCAAATTTAACTAATATCGTTGGTTAATCCAAATATTACTGCACCCAGAAACAAAAGCAGAAATAAGGCTTTAGAAGTACTTATATCAACATCTAGTCAAAAGATAGATAAAAATACCCTCTGCACCTCTGTGGCGCCTACCTGCCCCCAGAGTACTTTGAAACAAGTTTCCAACCCTTCAGACCAGCTACACAGTCCAGGAGCCACCGAGTTACTGCTTGCTGCTGCTTAGCCTGAAGGAAGTGCACATCTGAGCGTGCAAAAATAAGCTCCGCCCCTTAAGGTCAAAAGTCGGAGTAGGCCAAACACTGCATGGGAATGCGGTTTCGCACCAAAATAAAAGTACACACAAAATACAACCCTCCAACATAAAACCAACAAGTTTTAAGTGCCAAAAATAAAAAAAAAAACATAAAACATAGTTTTCCACATTGTCTCCCATGTCACATAATGCCCAAATATCATAAATGATAAATATAATATAGGGACTCCAGTAATACCCCTCTTATTAAAACAGGTTTTAATGCTTACCCCATTCCCATACAGGGAAATAATGCCAGCCAGTTCTGATATATCAAGTCTCCTCAGAAAAAAAGGTTGCACATACCTTAATGCTGCTTGTAGAATGAAACCGATCTCCACACTGAAGATGTCTCATGGTTACCTTCAGAAGTCTTGTGGGAACCAGCGTGGATCTTAGTTACAAATGCTAAGATCATCAAACCTCAGGGCAGAAATCTTCTTCCATATCCCCCTGAGGAAAATAGTATGCACCGGTACCATTTAAAATAAAAAAACTTCTTGATTGAAGAAACTAAAACTAACACCTCACTTTACCATGTCTTCCTAGTATAACACAGGCAAAGAGAATAACTAGAGGTGGAGGGGAAGGGAGGGGCTATATATACAGCTCTGTTTTGGTGCTCTTTGCCACTTCCTGTTAGTAGGAGGATAATATCCCACAAGTAAGGATGAAATCCGTGGACTCGTCATATCTTTGTAAAAGAAAAGGCCCATTTTAAGGGCTATTTGTAATTTAGTGAAGGGTAGGGCTTTTTTTATTTTGGAGGGGCTTTTTTATTTTGTTAGGGGGATAAGATTAGGTGTAATTAGTTTAAAAATCTTGTAATTTGTTTACTATTTTCTGTAATTTAGTGTTTGTTTTTTTTGTACTTAAGATAATTTAATTTAATTGTATTTAATTGTATTTAATTTAGGGAAATAATTTAATTATGTTAGGTGTTAGTGTAACTTAGGTTAGGTTTTATTTTACAGGTCAATTTGTCTTTATTTTAGCTAGGTCGTTTATTAAATAGTTAACTATTTAGTAACTATAAATAAATACAAACTTGCCTGTAAAATAAAAATAAACCCTAAGCTAGAAACAATGTAACTATTAGTTATATTGTAGCTATTTTAGGGTTTATTTTACAGGTATTTAGTTTTAAATAGGAATAATTTAGTTAATGATATGAATTTTTATTTAGATTTCTTTTAATTATATTTAAGTTAAGGGGGTTAGGGTCAGACTTAGATTTAGGGGTTAATAACTTTAGTATAGTGGCGACGTTGGGGGCGGCAGATTAGGGGTTAATAAATGTAGGTAGGTGTCGGCGATGTTAGGGACGGCAGATTAGGGGTTAATAATATTTAACTAATGTTTGCGAGGCGGGAGTGCAGTGTTTTAGGGGTTAATATATTTATTATAGTGGCGGCAATGTCTAGTTTGGCAGATTAGGGGTTAAAAATGTTCTTTTAGTGTTTGCGATGCGGGAGGGCCTCGGTTTAGGGGTTAATAGGTAGTTTATGGGTGTTAGTGTACTTTTTAGCACTTTAGTTAAGAGTTTTATGCTACGGCTTTGTAGTGTAAAACTCAACTACTGACTTTAAAATGAGGTACCAGTCTTGACAGGAGAGGGGTCTACCGCTTACTTTTTGGCAGACTTGTAATACCGGCACTATGCAAGTCCCATTGAAAAAAGAGGATACGCAATTTATGTAAGTGGATTTGGGTATTGCTAAGTCTGGCCAAAAAAGTGAGCGGTACACCTGTACCTGCAAGACTTGTAATACCAGTGGGCGTTAAAAAGCAGCGTTAGGACCGGCCAACGCTGCTTTTTAAGCCTAATGCAAAACTCATAATCTAGGTGTCTGTTTTCTGTCCTTAAGCCAGCATTCCATCTAGTTCACAATTTTTGAATCTAGACCATGGAAATACAGTTTGTGAATTAGTTTATTGTGTGGGACGGTGTCAAATGCTTTACTGAAATCTACATGCTACATCAACTGCTCCACCCTTGTCTAATTCTTTTGTTACATAATCAAAGAAGTCAATTAGATTAGATTAGTCTGACATGATCTCCCTGAAGTAAAACCATGCTGATTTTGGACCTCTAAATTGTTTGTCTTTATGTAAGTCATAATTCTTTCTTTTAAGGAACTTTCCATTAATTTCCCTCCTACTGAAGTTAAACTAACTGGCCTGTAGTTACCAGATTCTTCTCTACTGCCCTTTTTATGAAGAGGTATTACATTTGCTATTCTTCAATCATCTTGGACAGCTCCTGTTAATAGTGACTGATTAAACAAAATTCAGTTAATGGGACAGTTAGCACTGATCAAAGTTCTTTTAAAACCCTTGGATGAATATGATCAGGACCCACTGCCTTTTTAACATTTATTTTTGATGATGTTAACAAAACCTCATCCTCTGTAAAAAGATTACTGTTAAGCTTGTTGCTATTTTTCATAGCATCCCTTAATGTAGACATTCTATCCTCACAATCTTTTGTGAACACAGAACAGAAGTAATCATTGAGACAGTCTGCAATCTGCTTATCTTCTATTATTCTACCATCAACTGATTTCAATTTTACTATTCCTACCTTATTTTTTCTTCTTTCACTAATGTATCTAAAGAATGTTTTGTCCCCATGTTTTGCTGACTGTGCTATCTTCTCTTCTGCATGAGCTTTAACCTTCCTAATTAACTGCTTAGTCTTTTTTTGTTGGAGTCTCCATATTTTCATATCATCATCGGCTTGTGTGTGTCTGTAAAATCTGCCTTCCTAAGTCTAAAACTTTTGTTTTAGTCTGGGTGGACAGTTCCTGCACATGAATACTAAACCAAACAGATGGATGATCACTGGATCTCACCTACAGACACATCTGAAACTGTATAACTGTTTGTAAGTATTAGATCTAATATAGCTTCCTTACGAGTTGGTTCCTTAACTAATTGCTCAAGTGATTCCCCTAGCAGAGATTCAAGAATATACCTGCTTCTAGCTGATCTAGCAGAAGGAATCTTCCAGTCTATATCTGGCAAATTAAAGTCCCCCAGTACTATAACCTTACCCTTCATGGTCATTTTGGTTATTTCTTCTAATAACAGATTGTCCAGTTTTTCATCCTGCAATGGAGGCCTATATACAACCCCTATTCTAAACACATTTTTATCTCCAATTTCTAAAGTCACCCAAATACTTTCCACCTCATCATTTGTTCCTACAATTTCAGTAACCTTTATATTTTCATTTACATACAGAGCAACTCCTCCACCTTTCTTTCCTACTCTGTTCTTTTTAAATAACCTGTATCCAGGTATGACTATGTCCCAGTCATGCAAATCATTGTACCATGTTTCTGTTATTGCTACTAAATCCAAATTGTCCCTAGTCATTATTGAAATGAGTTCAGGTAATTTATTTCCTATGCTGCGAGCATTTGTGCTCATGGCACGAAGAATTTTTCTACTAGAATTTCTAGAATTGTTACTTGGACTAACAGTTTTGGCATGCTGTGGGGGGCAGGTGGATATATTAATGCTACCCCCCTTTATTAGTTTAAATGATTTCTAATAAAGCATTTGAACTCCTCTCCCAGATACTCTGTTCATTTAACATCCAAATGCAAGCCATCTCTCCTAAATAACCTAGTATCTTTCCAAACAGAGCTATAATGGCCAATAAAACCAAATCCTCGTTCCCTGCACCACTTCTAACCAAAAATTAAATGTTGTTATCCGCTCCATCTTTCCTGCTTCCTGGCCATACAGGGAGTGCAGAATTATTAGGCAAGTTGTATTTTTGAGGATTAATTTTATTATTGAACAACAACCATATTCTCAATGAACCCAAAAAACTCATTAATATCAAAGCTGAATAGTTTTGGAAGTAGTTTTTAGTTATAGTTATTTTAGGGGGATATCTGTGTGTGCAGGTGACTATTACTGTGCATAATTATTAGGCAACTTAACAAAAAACAAATATATACCCATTTCAATGATTTATTTTTACCAGTGAAACCAATATAACATCTCAACATTCACAAATATACATTTCTGACATTCAAAAACAAAACAAAAACAAATCAGTGACAATATAGCCACCTTTCTTTGCAAGGACACTCAAAAGCCTGCCATCCATGGATTCTGTCAGTGTTTTGATCTGTTCACCATCAACATTGCGTGCAGCAGCAACCACAGCCTCCCAGACACTGTTCAGAGAGGTGTACTGTTTTCCCTCCTTGTAAATCTCACATTTGATGATGGACCACAGGTTCTCAATGGGGTTCAGATCAGGTGAACAAGGAGGCCATGTCATTAGATTTTCTTCTTTTATACCCTTTCTTGCCAGCCACGCTGTGGAGTACTTGGACGCGTGTGATGGAGCATTGTCCTGCATGAAAATCATGTTTTTCTTGAAGGATGCAGACTTCTTCATGTACCACTGCTTGAAGAAGGTGTCTTCCAGAAACTGGCAGTAGGACTGGGAGTTGAGCTTGACTCCATCCTCAACCCGAAAAGGCCCCACAAGCTCATCTTTGATGATACCAGCCCAAACCAGTACTCCACCTCCACCTTGCTGGCGTCTGAGTCGGACTGGAGCTCTCTGCCCTTTACCAATCCAGCCACGGGCCCATCCATCTGGCCCATCAAGACTCACTCTCATTTCACCAGTCCATAAAACCTTAGAAAAATCAGTCTTGAGATATTTCTTGGCCCAGTCTTGACGTTTCAGCTTGTGTGTCTTGTTCAGTGGTGGTCGTCTTTCAGCCTTTCTTACCTTGGCCATGTCTCTCAGTATTGCACACCTTGTGCTTTTGGGCACTCCAGTGATGTTGCAGCTCTGAAATATGGCCAAACTGGTGGCAAGTGGCATCTTGGCAGCTGCACGCTTGACTTTTCTCAGTTCATGGGCAGTTATTTTGCGCCTTGGTTTTTCCACACGCTTCTTGCGACCCTGTTGACTATTTTGAATGAAACGCTTGATTGTTCGATAATCACGCTTCAGAAGCTTTGCAATTTTAAGAGTGCTGCATCCCTCTGCAAGATATCTCACTATTTTTGACTTTTCTGAGCCTGTCAAGTCCATCTTTTGACCCATTTTGCCAAAGGAAAGGAAGTTGCCTAATAATTATGCACACCTGATATAGGGTGTTGATGTCATTAGACCACACCCCTTCTCATTACAGAGATGCACATCACCTAATATGCTTAATTGGTAGTAGGCTTTCAAGCCTATACAGCTTGGAGTAAGACAACATGCATAAAGAGGATGATGTGGTCAAAATACTCATTTGCCTAATAATTCTGCACACAGTGTACACAGGTAAAATAGCAGAAAATGATAGAGTTGATGCCACATTCTCTAAATAATTACCTAGGTCACAAAACTCTTTCTGAACAGCTGCAACATGATTACTAGCCAGATCATTGGTTCCTAAATGAACAATCACTTCTAACTCACTTCCCTTTCCTGTTGCCTTAAAGTAAAAGTAAACTTAGTGGTTATGCTATGCACATTTACACAATGAATTGAAAAACAATGGGACTTTAATTCATTGTTTTTCTTTTAACAATCATTAAATACCTTAATCGCCGCATCTAAAGTCTTTTTTTTTTTTAGTTCAAATTCAACCCGTTGTTCATACCGCAATTAACTTCCTGGTCACGTTTTCTTCACCCTCCAATTGACTTTCTGGCCGATCGGCGGCCGTTGAGCTACGTCATACAGTGCTGTAACCTATTGCGCATGCGCCGAGTCTAATCTACACTGGATTTTCTCTGTTGCGTGTTCACAATTCGCGCATGCGCACAGTTAAGTCTATTGCTGCCAAGGTAGTCCGCATTTCAGAATGCTGCCTGATAAACATCGCATGCGCATTTTGCTCTGGATCGGTGATTCGCGCATGCGCAATCGTAGCTTTAATCGTGAACGCGCATTAACAATACGTATAGAGCGGGTGTGACCGCTCTATGCGTAATGTATAGAAAATCCATGAAGAGCGACGGAGATAACGGTAGGGAAATAAGAGATAAAAAAATAAACACTATTATTAATGAAATAAAAAAAAAAACATAGCGAAACGGTAATATTAGTGATAAATATTAGATAGATATGTGGAAGAGGTGAAAAATGTACTTTCACTTTAATTCTCAAAATACGATTCTTATCCCTGTGAGCAGTAGCTCCTGGAAGACATCTAACCTCCCTTGCTTCTCCTTTACATTCACCTAAATACACACTCCCCAAAATAGTCACCCACTAACAGTCTTTTCCTCAAAAACACATCTTCAGTTCTTTCCTGTGTTATGTTACTCGGAGAATCAGGTACCAATAGATTTAAATGACCTGTAACAGCTTCAGAGGGCTCAGAAACAGCAATCTCCTCATCACAAGTGTATTCGGCAAGAGCAGCATAGGAGTTTTGCAATGGCAGAGGTTGTGTGCAATGCTTCTGGTCTACTGTTCTTTTTTTTTTTTTTTCTTTTTTTTTTCTTGCTGGCCAGGTTTATTTTGTTTCTTAAATATGGGAACCAATTGTACATAAATAGTATGCAAAATTCAAAGGCAAATCAAGTTTCCAGAGAATTCAGAATACTACATGCTATATTTTTCTCATGCAAGCTTGAAACAAAAATGATACAGTAAAAGCCAACAGAAAGACAAATCTTAACTTACAGTATTTTTGTACCACTATTACTCCCATGCACTCTATTTTAGGTTTATAAAATTAAAATAAAAGTTTAGACATTAAGATAAAGCTGTTCCTATTTTTTTTCCCATAGAGTTCGGTCAAGCACTTTGAAATTGCAAATTCCTATACACAGTGAACATTTTCCTTGAAATGAAGACATGGGGGCGAGCAGAGCGAAGTCTAGGCAGTAAGCCTAGTAATATGCAGATGTTAAATAAAAGACAAATAGTAACTATAGATCTAAACAGTTGTAAATGCATTTCAGAAACATTTCTAAATGATAATAAATAAAATACTGCATATTAACACTTCACTACATAAGATGCATTCCAGAACATTTACAAATATATTTTTGCATGTTCACTCATTTAGGAAAAGCTACTACAATAATGCTGGCTTAACAGGTGCATGATGAATTGCACTAGAAGTGGTTGGCCACATACTGTCGTTACCTTGAGGTAGATAACACATGCGTACCAGCAAATACTTCTGGTCTACTGTTCTAATTCTTCCAGAGCCTACAGAGATCCATCTGCCTCTCCTTGCTGATCTCTGGGGTAGAGGGGCTTCTTTCTGAGGCAGCTTTGTAGAGGTAACAGGTATGTTACTTACAGTAAACACAGTTCAATATCCAGCACTCCAAACCCTCAGATGTGTGCACACTGTCATAGGATCACTGCAACAATCCCAAAGATTCAAAACTCACAATAAATGCAGCGGCACCACTTGTCATTTTCCAAGAATTTTTTTATTTCCACACAGTGGGAGCAGGTTCAGCAAGAACAACGTTTCAGGTTATACACCCTTAGTCATGTATAACCCTTAGTCATGTATAACCCGAAACGTTGTTCTTGCTGAACCTGCTCCCACTGTGTGGAAATAAAAGAATTCTTGGAAGCTGAGAAGTGGTGCCGCTGCATTTATTGTGAGGTATGTTAGTTACCTTAGCTTGAAGTTTAGCTATTTCTTCCCTTAAGAGGGAAAACTGCTTACATACAGGACAGCCCCTAAATCTCCAAAAAGTTGCACGATTAAAATGTGCAAAACACCCATTGCAAAGTATCTGAGACATTTTAAACTATGCAACACTTTAACAATAAGTAAAATAACATAATTTATGTAAGAACTTACCTGATAAATTCATTTCTTTCATATTAGCAAGAGTCCATGAGCTAGTGACGTATGGGATATACATTCCTACCAGGAGATTCAAAGTTTCCCAAACCTCAAAATGCCTATAAATACACCCCTCACCACACCCACAATTCAGTTTAACGAATAGCCAAGAAGTGGGGTGATAAAAAAGTGCGAAAGCATATAAAATGAGGAATTGGAATAATTGTGCTTTATACAAAAATCATAACCACCCCAAAAAAAGGGCGGGCCTCATGGACTCTTGCTAATATGAAAGAAATGAATTTATCAGGTAAGTTCTTACATAAATTATGCTTTCTTTCATGTAATTAGCAAGAGTCCATGAGCTAGTGACGTATGGGATAATGATTACCCAAGATGTGGATCTTTCCACGCAAGAGTCACTAGAGAGGGAGGGATAAAATAAAGACAGCCAATTCCTGCTGAAAATAATCCACACCCAAAATAAAGTTTAATGAAAAACATAAGCAGAAGATTCAAACTGAAACCGCTGCCTGAAGTACTTTTCTACCAAAAACTGCTTCAGAAGAAGAAAATACATCAAAATGGTAGAATTTAGTAAAAGTATGCAAAGAGGACCAAGTTGCTGCTTTGCAAATCTGATCAATCGAAGCTTCATTCCTAAACGCCCAGGAAGTAGAAACTGACCTAGTAGAATGAGCTGTAATCCTTTGAGGCGGAGTTTTACCCGACTCAACATAGGCAAGATGAATTAAAGATTTCAACCAAGATGCCAAAGAAATGGCAGAAGCTTTCTGGCCTTTTCTAGAACCGGAAAAGATAACAAATAAACTAGAAGTCTTTCGGAAAGACTTAGTAGCTTCAACATAATATTTCAAAGCTCTAACAACATCCAAAGAATGCAATGATTTCTCCTTAGAATTCTTAGGATTAGGACATAATGAAGGAACCACAATTTCTCTACTAATGTTGTTAGAATTCACAACTTTAGGTAAAAATTCAAAAGAAGTTCGCAGCACTGCCTTATCCTGATGAAAAATCAGAAAAGGAGACTCACAAGAAAGAGCAGATAATTCAGAAACTCTTCTGGCAGAAGAGATTGCCAAAAGGAACAAAACTTTCCAAGAAAGTAACTTAATGTCCAATGAATGCATAGGTTCAAACGGAGGAGCTTGAAGAGCCCCCAGAACCAAATTCAAACTCCAAGGAGGAGAAATTGACTTAATGACAGGTTTTATACGAACCAAAGCTTGTACAAAACAATGAATATCAGGAAGATTAGCAATCTTTCTGTGAAAAAGAACAGAAAGAGCAGAGATTTGTCCTTTCAAAGAACTTGCGGATAAACCTTTATCTAAACCATCCTGAAGAAACTGTAAAATTCTTGGAATTCTAAAAGAATGCCAAGAAAAATGATGAGAAATACACCAAGAAATATAAGTCTTCCAGACTCTATAATATATCTCTCTGGATACAGATTTACGAGCCTGTAACATAGTATTAATCACAGAGTCAGAGAAACCTCTTTGACCAAGAATCAAGCGTTCAATCTCCATACCTTTAAATTTAAGGATTTGAGATCCTGATGGAAAAAAGGACCTTGCGACAGAAGGTCTGGTCGTAGCGGAAGAGTCCACGAATGGCAAGAGGCCATCCGGACAAGATCCGCATACCAAAACCTGTGAGGCCATGCCGGAGCTACCAGCAGAACAAACGAGCATTCCTTCAGAATCTTGGAGATTACTCTTGGAAGAAGAACTAGAGGCGGAAAGATATAAGCAGGATGATACTTCCAAGGAAGTGATAATGCATCCACTGCTTCCGCCTGAGGATCCCGGGATCTGGAGAGATACCTGGGAAGTTTCTTGTTTAGATGAGACGCCATCAGATCTATTTCTGGAAGCTCCCACATTTGAACAATCTGAAGAAATACCTCTGGGTGAAGAGACCATTCGCCCGGATGCAACGTTTGGCGACTGAGATAATCCGCTTCCCAATTGTCTATACCTGGGATATGAACCGCAGATATTAGACAGGAGCTGGATTCCGCCCAAACCAGAATTCGAGATACTTCTTTCATAGCCAGAGGACTGTGAGTCCCTCCTTGATGATTGATGTATGCCACAGTAGTGACATTGTCTGTCTGAAAACAAATGAACGATTCTCTCTTCAGAAGAGGCCAAAACTGAAGAGCTCTGAAAATTGCACGGAGTTCCAAAATATCGATCGGTAATCTCACCTCCTGAGATTCCCAAACTCCTTGTGCTGTCAGAGATCCCCACACAGCTCCCCAACCTGTGAGACTTGCATCTGTTGAAATTACAGTCCAGGTCGGAAGCACAAAAGAAGCCCCCTGAATTAAACGATGGTGATCTGTCCACCACGTTAGAGAGTGTCGTACAATCGGTTTTAAAGATATTAATTGAGATATCTTTGTGTAATCCTTGCACCATTGATTCAGCATACAGAGCTGAAGAGGTCGCATGTGAAAACGAGCAAAGGGGATCGCGTCCGATGCAGCAGTCATAAGACCTAGAATTTCCATGCATAAGGCTACCGAAGGGAATGATTGTGACTGAAGGTTTCGACAAGCCGAAATCAATTTTAGACGTCTCTTGTCTGTTAAAGACAGAGTCATGGACACTGAATCTATCTGGAAACCCAGGAAGGTTACCCTTGTCTGAGGAATCAATGAACTTTTTGGTGAATTGATCCTCCAACCATGATGTTGAAGAAACAACACAAGTCGATTCGTATGAGATTCTGCTAAATGTAAAGACTGAGCAAGTACCAAGATATCGTCCAAATAAGGAAATACCACAATACCCTGTTCTCTGATTACAGACAGAAGGGCACCGAGAACCTTTGTAAAAATTCTTGGAGCTGTAGCTAGGCCAAACGGCAGAGCCACAAACTGGTAATGCTTGTCCAGAAAAGAGAATCTCAGGAACTGATAATGATCTGGATGAATCGGAATATGCAGATATGCATCCTGTAAATCTATTGTGGACATATAATGCCCTTGCTGAACAAAAGGCAAGATAGTCCTTACAGTTACCATTTTGAATGTTGGTATCCTTACATAACGATTCAATATTTTTAGATCCAGAACTGGTCTGAAGGAATTCTCCTTCTTTGGTACAATGAAGAGATTTGAATAAAACCCCATCCCCTGTTCCAGAACTGGAACTGGCATAATTACTCCAGCCAACTCTAGATCTGAAACACAATTCAGAAATGCTTGAGCTTTCACTGGATTTACTGGGACACGGGAAAGAAAAAATCTCTTTGCAGGAGGTCTCATCTTGAAACCAATTCTGTACCCTTCTGAAACAATGTTCTGAATCCAAAGATTGTGAACAGAATTGATCCAAATTTCTTTGAAAAAACGTAACCTGCCCCCAGCTGAGCTGGAATGAGGGCCGCACCTTCATGTGGACTTAGAAGCAGGCTTTGACTTTCTAGAAGGCTTGGATTTATTCCAGACTGGAGATGGTTTCCAAACTGAAACTGCTCCTGAGGATGAAGGATCAGGCTTTTGTTCTTTGTTGAAACGAAAGGAACGAAAACGATTATTAGCCCTGTTTTTACCCTTAGATTTTTTATCCTGTGGTAAAAAAGTTCCTTTCCCACCAGTAACAGTTGAGATAATAGAATCCAACTGAGAACCAAATAATTTGTTACCCTGGAAAGAAATGGAAAGTAGAGTTGATTTAGAAGCCATATCAGCATTCCAAGTTTTAAGCCATAAAGCTCTTCTAGCTAGAATAGCTAGAGACATAAACCTGACATCAACTCTGATAATATCAAAGATGGCATCACAGATAAAATTATTAGCATGCTGAAGAAGAATAATAATATTATGAGAATCATGATCTGTTACTTGTTGCGCTAAAGTCTCCAACCAAAAAGTTGAAGCTGCAGCAACATCAGCCAATGATATAGCAGGTCTAAGAAGATTACCTGAACACAGATAAGCTTTTCTTAGAAAGGATTCAATTTTCCTATCTAAAGGATCTTTAAACGAAGTACCATCCGACGTAGGAATAGTAGTACGTTTAGCAAGGGTAGAAATAGCCCCATCGACTTTAGGGATTTTGTCCCAAAATTCTAATCTGTCAGACGGCACAGGATATAATCGCTTAAAACGTTTAGAAGGAGTAAATGAATTACCCAATTTATCCCATTCTCTGGAAATTACTTCAGAAATAGCATTAGGAACAGGAAAAACTTCTGGAATAACCACAGGAGATTTAAATACCTTATCTAAACGTTTAGAATTAGTATCAAGAGGACCAGAATCCTCTATTTCTAAAGCAATTAGTACTTCTTTAAGTAAAGAACGAATAAATTCCATTTTAAATAAATATGAAGATTTATCAGCATCAATCTCTGAGACAGAATCCTCTGAACCAGAAGAGTCATCAGAATGATGATGTTCATTTAAAAATTCATCTGTAGAGAGAGAAGTTTTAAAAGATTTTTTATGTTTACTAGAAGGAGAAATAACAGACATAGCCTTCTTGATGGATTCAGAAACAAAATCTCTTATGTTATCAGGAACATTCTGCACCTTAGATGTTGAAGGAACTGCAACAGGCAATGGTACATTACTAAAGGAAATATTATCTGCTTTAACAAGTTTGTCATGACAATTAATACAAACAACAGCCGGAGGAATAGCTACCAAAAGTTTACAGCAGATACACTTAGCTTTGGTAGTTCCAGCACTAGACAGCGATTTTCCTGAAGTATCTTCTGACTCAGATGCAACGTGAGACATCTTGCAATATGTAAGAGAAAAAACAACATATAAAGCAAAATTGATCAAATTCCTTAAATGACAGTTTCAGGAATGGGAAAAAATGGCAATAAACAAGCTTCTAGTAACCAGAAGCAAAGAAAAAATGAGACTGAAATAATGTGGAGACAAAAGCGACGCCCATATTTTTTGGCGCCAAATAAGACGCCCACATTATTTGGCGCCTAAATGCTTTTTGGCGCCAAAAATGACGCCACATCCGGAACGCCGACATTTTTGGCGCAAAAGGACGTCAAAAAATGACGCAACTTCCGGCGACACGTATGACGCCGGAAACAGAAAAAGATTTTTTGCGCCAAAAAAGTCAGCGCCAAGAATGACGCAATAAAATGAAGCATTTTCAGCCCCCGCGAGCCTAACAGCCCACAGGGAAAAAAGAGTCAAATTGAAAGGTAAGAAAAAAATTGATTCAAATGCATTATCCCAAATATGAAACTGACTGTCTGAAAATAAGGAATGTTGAACATCCTGAGTCAAGGCAAATAAATGTTTGAATACATATATTTAGAACTTTATAAATAAAGTGCCCAACCATAGCTTAGAGTGTCACAGAAAATAAGATTTACTTACCCCAGGACACTCATCTACATGTTTGTAGAAAGCCAAACCAGTACTGAAACGAAAATCAGCAGAGGTAATGGTATATAAATAAGAGTATATCGTCGATCTGAAAAGGGAGGTAAGAGATGAATCTCTACGACCGATAACAGAGAACCTATGAAATAGACCCCGTAGAAGGAGATCACTGCATTCAAATAGGCAATACTCTCCTCACATCCCTCTGACATTCACTGCACACTGAGAGGAAAACCGGGCTCCAACTTGCTGCGGAGCGCATATCAACGTAGAATCTAGCACAAACTTACTTCACCACCTCCATAGGAGGCAAAGTTTGTAAAACTGAATTGTGGGTGTGGTGAGGGGTGTATTTATAGGCATTTTGAGGTTTGGGAAACTTTGCCCCTCCTGGTAGGAATGTATATCCCATACGTCACTAGCTCATGGACTCTTGCTAATTACATGAAAGAAATAACATAATTTATGCTTACCTGATAAATTCCTTTCTTCTGTTGTGTGATCAGTCCACGGGTCATCATTACTTCTGGGATATAACTCCTCCCCAACAGGAAATGCAAGAGGATTCACCCAGCAGAGCTGCATATAGCTCCTCCCCTCTACGTCACTCCCAGTCATTCGACCAAGAATCAACGAGAAAGGAGAAACCAAGGGTGAAGTGGTGACTGGAGTATAATTTAAAAAATATTTACCTGCCTTAAAAAACAGGGCGGGCCGTGGACTGATCACACAACAGAAGAAAGGAATTTATAAGGTAAGCATAAATTATGTTTTCTTCTGTTAAGTGTGATCAGTCCACGGGTCATCATTACTTCTGGGATACCAATACCAAAGCAAAAGTACACGGATGACGGGAGGGATAGGCAGGCTCATTATACAGAAGGAACCACTGCCTGAAGAACCTTTCTCCCAAAAATAGCCTCCGAAGAAGCAAAAGTGTCAAATTTGTAAAATTTGGAAAAAGTATGAAGCGAAGACCAAGTTGCAGCCTTGCAAATCTGTTCAACAGAGGCCTCATTCTTAAAGGCCCAAGTGGAAGCCACAGCTCTAGTAGAATGAGCTGTAATTCTTTCAGGAGGCTGCTGTCCAGCAGTCTCATAGGCTAAACGAATTATGCTACGAAGCCAGAAGGAGAGAGAGGTAGCCGAAGCCTTATGACCTCTCCTCTGACCAGAGTACACGACAAACAGGGAAGACGTTTGTCGAAAATCCTTAGTTGCCTGCAAGTAGAACTTGAGGGCACAAACTACATCCAGATTGTGTAGAAGACGTTCCTTCTTTGAAGAAGGATTCGGCACAGGGAAGGAACCACGATCTCTTGATTGATGTTCCTGTTAGTTACTACCTTAGGTAAGAACCCAGGTTTAGTACGCAGAACTACCTTATCTGAATGAAAAATCAAATAAGGAGAATCACAATGTAAAGCTGATAACTCAGAGACTCTCCGAGCCGAAGAAATAGCCATTAAAAATAACACTTTCCAAGATAACAACTTTATATCAACGGAATGAAGGGGTTCAAACGGAACTCCTTGTAGAACGTTAAGAACAAGGTTTAAACTCCATGGCGGAGCAACAGTTTTAAACACAGGCTTGATTCTAGCTAAAGCCTGACAAAAAGCCTGGACGTCTGGATTTTCTGACAGACGCCTGTGCAACAAGATGGACAGAGCTGAGATCTGTCCCTTTAATGAACTAGCCGATAAACCCTTTTCTAAACCTTCTTGTAGAAAGGACAATATCCTAGGAATCCTAACCTTACTCCAGGAGTAACCTTTGGATTCGCACCAGTATAGGTATTTACGCCATATCTTATGGTAAATCCTTCTGGTAACAGGCTTCCTAGCCTGTATCAGGGTATCGATAACCGACTCAGAAAAACCACGTTTTGATAAAATCAAGCGTTCAATTTCCAAGCAGTCAGCTTCAGAGAAGTTAGATTTTGATGTTTGAATGGACCCTGTATCAGAAGGTCCTGTCTTAGAGGTAGAGACCAAGGCGGACAGGATGACATGTCCACTAGATCTGCATACCAAGTCCTGCGTGGCCATGCAGGCGCTATTAGAATCACTGATGCTCTCTCCTGTTTGATTTTGGCAATCAATCGAGGAAGCAGCGGGAAGGGTGGAAACACATAAGCCATCCCGAAGTTCCAAGGTGCTGTCAAAGCATCTATCAGAACCGCTCCCGGATCCCTGGATCTGGACCCGTAGCGAGGAAGTTTGGCGTTCTGGCGAGACGCCATGAGATCTATCTCTGGTTTGCCCCAACGTCGAAGTATTTGGGCAAAGACCTCCGGATGAAGTTCCCACTCCCCCGGATGAAAAGTCTGGCGACTCAAGAAATCCGCCTCCCAGTTCTCCACTCCCGGGATGTGGATTGCTGACAGGTGGCAAGAGTGAGACTCTGCCCAGCGAATTATCTTTGATACTTCCATCATTGCTAGGGAGCTTCTTGTCCCTCCTTGATGGTTGATGTACGCTACAGTCGTGATGTTGTCCGACTGAAACCTGATGAACCCCCGAGTTTTTAACTGGGGCCAAGCCAGAAGGGCATTGAGAACTGCTCTCAATTCCAGAATGTTTATTGGTAGGAGACTTTCCTCCTGACTCCATTGTCCCTGAGCCTTCAGAGAATTCCAGACAGCGCCCCAACCTAGTAGGCTGGCGTCTGTTGTTACAATTGTCCAGTCCGGCCTGCTGAATGGCATCCCCCTGGACAGATGTGGCCGAGAAAGCCACCATAGAAGAGAGTTTCTGGTTTCTTGATCCAGATTCAGAGTAGGGGACAAGTCTGAGTAATCCCCATTCCACTGACTCAGCATGCACAATTGCAGCGGTCTGAGATGTAGACGTGCAAAGGGTACTATGTCCATTGCTGCTACCATTAAGCCGATCACCTCCATGCATTGAGCTACTGACGGGAGTTGAATGGAATGAAGGACACGGCATGCATTTAGAAGCTTTGTTAATCTGTCTTCTGTCAGATAAATCTTCATTTCTACAGAATCTATAAGAGTCCCCAAGAATGGAACTCTTGTGAGAGGAAAAAGAGAACTCTTCTTTTCGTTCACTTTCCATCCATGCGACCTTAGAAATGCCAGAACTAACTCTGTATGAGACTTGGCAGTTTGAAAGCTTGAAGCTTGTATCAGAATGTCGTCTAGGTACGGAGCTACCGAAATTCCTC
This sequence comes from Bombina bombina, assembly GCF_027579735.1. NCBI lineage: Eukaryota > Metazoa > Chordata > Amphibia > Anura > Bombinatoridae > Bombina > Bombina bombina. The sequence continues at coordinate 228,038,606 of NC_069507.1, read as the reverse complement.
GCGGTCTTAGTACCGCCAGAAGGGCACCCAGAACCTTTGTGAAGATTCTTGGAGCCGTAGCCAATCCGAATGGAAGAGCTACAAACTGGTAATGCCTGTCTAAGAAGGCAAACCTTAGATACCGGTAATGATCTTTGTGAATCGGTATGTGAAGGTAAGCATCCTTTAAATCCACTGTGGTCATGTACTGACCCTTTTGGATCATGGGTAAGATTGTCCGAATAGTTTCCATTTTGAACGATGGAACTCTTAGGAATTTGTTTAGGATCTTTAAATCCAAGATTGGCCTGAAAGTTCCCTCTTTTTTGGGAACCACAAACAGGTTTGAGTAAAACCCTTGTCCTTGTTCCGACCGCGGAACCGGATGGATCACTCCCATTAATAACAGATCTTGTACACAGCGTAGAAACGCTTCTTTCTTTATCTGGTTTGTTGACAACCTTGACAGATGAAATCTC
>NC_069507.1:227900648-228030648 GCF_027579735.1 Bombina bombina | reverse complement strand
TTTTTCACCTAATCATTCACCAGAAGATCATGGAAATGCTACAGTATGAGACCGATAAAGCAAGATTATTGCACTCACTGGGAAAAGTCAAATATTGATAATGCCTAAGCCTTTTGTGATGAATCCAAATTCATTTAGCATTTTCTAGACTTCTGACCTCATCTACTATCAGCACAACATAGATTACAAAATCTTGACTCTCTCAAAACCAGACTGTTGATTCTCCACAATGACAAATCATCTCTCTGAAACCCCCCTGGTACCATATGCACCAATAGAAATAAGCAGAGAAATGGTTCTTAAATGAAACAAGTCATTTTGTGGCTATCAAAGCAACTTTAAATTGCTTCAACCTCTAAAACACCTTGGCAACTAATAAAGGTTCTTCTGAAGAAACAACATTCAAAGTGGGTTTTAGAATTGTGGAACTAAAAAGAGGAGTTAGATATTTACAATTGTTAATGAGACATAATTGATAATCAATGTGCTGCTCATTCCTATTAAGCAACAGTCATTGGTTTAAGAAAACGACTCTGTCCCCTTAAAAAGATAACACAAGATTCTTAAAGGCTATCAGTTTCCTTTAGCATCCAGCCTTTGGCCAGCTTGTGACAAATTGTAAACACCTGTGACAATTTTAGTGACATAAATGATAAGCACAAAGTTCAAACTTAAGATAAACAGCTTAGCAACAGCATCAGGCCACATGGCTGACATGGGAATCTTATGTATGGTCCTACTCTAGACTATTGGAGCTAATTCATTCACAGCAGATTTATGGAAGTTAACTGACCAAGTAGCATAAGAATTAGCTGGGAGGTCAAAGTATGCAATGAATGCTTTAGTCAAGTCAAGTGAAATATACAAAAAGTAACACCAGATATATTTGTGTGGTTATCACAGAGAAATAAGTCTAGAACTGGTTGTGCCCATAGGGACTCACAGTGTGCAGGTGATAGCTAGTTAGACCCATTAGTGAACAGGTCATGGCTAGAAGAATACAGAGCAAGTAAGCCAGGCAAGAAACCTAACCAACAAATAGTAAGGCACAGACCAGTAGGTAACTGTGGGAACACCCCAGTGCCTAAGAGACACTTGGACCTGTTTTTAAATAGCTTTCAAGAGGAGTGCGGAGATGCTGGGTAACGCGCAACCACAGGACAAACTATAAAAAGTATAGAGACACTTGCCACCTGGCAGTTTGGCATCTCCAAAGGTTTTAATGAACATCACTGATTACAGTATTCCCCCAGGCACCCTGACAGCAGTGTAAGCTTTTGTCCAAACAGCATATCCAAAAGCTTAAAGTGAAGGTAAACTTTGATGAATGAAAGATCGGTTTTTAAAAATACTATTAAATACAGGGGACACTTTCATTCATCAAAGTTTACAAAGCAGCCGTTTTGTTTATAAACTTACCTTTCTTTCTCTTCACAGCCGGAGCAGCTTCCCCTGCCCAGAGATCCTCTCTTCACAACGTCAGCAATGATTTAATACCGGCTTCCCTCCAATCACTGCATGGCCTCAGGCAATGATTCCCCTGGGGGGGAAAAGCCGTGATTGGAGGAAGCCGGATTAGTCGATTGCTGACGTGTGAAGAGAGGATCTCCCGGCGGGGAAAGCTGCTCCGGCTTGTGAAGAAAAGAAAAGTAATGTTTTTAAACAAAATGGCTGCTTTCTAAACTTTGATGATTAAAAGTGCTCCTGTTTTTTAATAGTATTTTTAAAAACTGGCTTTTCATTCATCAAAGTGTACCTTCACTCTAAAGGGGGTGGGAATAAAGTGGGCCTAGCAAACCTGAGATTAGTTTCTTCTTGTGTAAATTAGCTTCAATAGTTAATATAAGAAATGGACGTTTAAAAAAAAAAAAACACACACAAAAAAAAAGATCACAAACAGTCCCTATTCTAATGTTATTGTGGGTACCTACAAAGTGCTATTATGGGACAGAATGTGCATATGTAATCTTGCAGTGCAAGCTTTTATATGATGTAATAAAAGTATTTGATGCTAGTGTAGGAGCAGTCGCCCATTCTTTGTAAGAATCTTCACATAACTTGTAGTTCCGCAATAGGATTTTGTTAAAGGGACGTCTACACTAGATATTTATTGTTTAAAAAGATAGATAATCCCTTTATTACCCCATTGCCCAGTTATGCATAACCAATTACAGTTATATTAATATACTTTTTACCCTCTGTGATAACCTTGTATCTAAGCCTCTTCTGACAGCCCCCTTATCACATGGCTATGTATTTATTTTCTATTGACTTGCCTTTTAGCCAATTAGTGTTGTGTCATGCACAACTCTACGAGAGAGAGCACAATGGTAATCTATATGACCCACATGAACTAGCAGCTCTCCCTGTAGTGAAAAGCTAATAAAAACCAGCATGTGATAAGAGGCCGTCTATAGTGGTTTAAAAAACAGGCAGAAATTTAGAGGTTTAAATGTTATAAAGTATATTAAAAGAACAATGTTGGTTGTGCAAAGCTGGGAAATGGGTAGTAAAGGCGTTATCTATCTTTTTAAACAATAACAATTTTTAGTGTTGACTGTCCCCTTTAAGTATAAATATTGATCACTCACACTATTATAGTCAACATTTGTGACGCTTGACATCATGTCCTTGATTTCAATAGAAAACATAAATTTGCTTCCCTGATAATTTCATTTCCATCTGTGGGAGGAGAGTCCACTGCTTCATTCATTACTTGTGGGAAATAAGAACCTGGCCACCAGGAGAAGGCAAAGACACCCCCAGCCAAAGCTTAAATACCTCCCCCACTCCACTCATCCCCCAGTCATTTCTGCCAAGGGAACAAGGAAACAGGTAGGAGAAAATATCAGGGTAATAAATGGTGCCAGAAGAATAATATTAAAATTTAGGTTCCGCCCACCGAAGCAAAACGGGCGGGAGCAGTAGACTCTCCTCCCCACAGATGGAAATGAAATTATCCGGTTAAGCATAATATATGTTTTCCATCTTAATGGGAGGAGAGTCCACTCGCTTCATTCATTTACTTGTGGGAACAAATACCTAAGCTCTAGAGGAACATGGAATGAAAAAAACGGGAGGGGTAAAAGGAGGTGGACCCTATACCTGAGGGCACCACAGCCTGGAGAACCTTTCTCCCAAAAACAGCTTCCGCCAAAGAAAAAAACATCAAATTTGTAAAAACTTTTTAAAAGTATGTAAGGAAGACTAAGTAGCCGCCTTACAAATCGGCTCCACAGAGGACTCGTTCTTAAAAGCCCAAGAAGAGTCCACAGCTCTAGTTGAGTGAGCCGTAATCATCTGAGGAGGCTTACGTCCCGCTGGTCTCATAGGCAAACGGATAATGCTCCTCAACCAAAAAGACAGAGAAGTGGAAGAGGCCCTCTGCCCCCCTACGCTTCCCTGAATACACCACAAATAAAGACGAAGTCTGTCTGAACTCTTTGTGGCCTGAAGTTAAAACTTTAAGGCTCGAACCACATCCAAGTTATGCAGTAACCTTTCCTTAGACGAAGGAGGGTTAGGACACAAAGAAGAAACTACTATCTCATGATTGATGTTTACGATCTGACACCACCTTGGGAAGAAATCCCAACCCAATGCGAAGCACAGCCTTATCAGCGTGAAAAACCAGATAAGGGGGCTCAGATTGCAAGGCCGCCAACTCAGAGACTCTGCGAGCTGAAGCAATAGCCAGAAGAAAAAGAACCTTCCAGGAAAGAATCTTAATGTCAAGCGCATGCATAGGCTCAAACGGAGCCCTCTACAACAACCTTAAGAACCCAAATTTAAACTCTAAGGAGGAGCCGAATTTCTAAAGACAAGTCTGAACCTAGACAGAGCCTGAACAAAGGACTGAATATCAGGAGGCTCCGCTAGCTTCTTGTGTAACAGCACTGATAACGCTGAAATCTGTCCCTTTAAGGAACTGGCGGCAAGACCTTTATCCAGGCCATCCAGAAGAAAGGCCAGAATCCTAGATACCCTAACCTTGTGCCAGGGACATCCATGATTTTCACACAGGATAAGTAGGTCATCCACACCTTATGATAGATGCGACAAGTGACCTGCTTCCTGGCCTGGATGAGAGTATCAATTACTCTCTCAGAAAAACCTCTCTTGGCAAAGACTAGGCATTCAATCTCCACGCAGTCAGCCTCAAAAAAATCAAGATTTTGGTGTAGAAAGGGACCCTGAACCAGCAGATCTCTGCGACAGGGGCAACCTCCATGGAGGAGACAATGACATCCCCACCAGATCCGCAAACCATGTTCTCCGCAGCCACAACGGAGCAATCAGAATGGTCAAAGTTTGCTCCTGCTTGATGCTGGCCACCACTCGAGGAAGAAGTGGCAACAGTGGAAAAATGTAAATTGGATTGAACTCCCACGGCAACCGCTAAGGCATCTATCAGCCCTGCCTGAAGTTGAGTCTGGACGCCATGAGGTCTATCTCCGGCGTCCCCCATCTGTTTCAGATCTCTGCAAACACCTCGGGATGGAGAGGACCAATGATGAAACTATTGCTGAGAAAAGTCCGCTTCCCAGTTGTCTACACCCGGAATGTGGATCGTTGAGAGCGAACAATTGTGAGTCTCTGCCCTTTCCAGAATCCAAGATACTTCTCGTTCCCCCCCTGATGGTTTATGTAAGCGACTGAGGTAATGTTGTCCAACTGGAATCTGATGAATCTGGATGACCCCAGGTGGGGTCAAGTCCTTAGAGCGTTGAATATTGCACGAAGTTCCAGAATATTTATGGGTAGAGTCGTCTCCTCTCGAGTCCACTTGCCCTGTGCTCTTCTAGCACCCCAAACAGCTCCCCATCCTGACAGACCTTGCATCCGTCGTCAGAAACTCCCAGGATTGCCCTGTTGCTGGGGGACCAGAGAACTCTTAACTCCGTTTATCTTCCATCCATGGGATTGAAGGAGAAGAGGAGCCCTCGAGTGGTCCTCCGTGAGATTGCAGGACGGATCCTGAACCAGAATAGTACAATAGACCCCCTTTCCGCTAGAGGGTACTGGGACGATTACTCCGGGAGAAGGGAGATCCCTCACGCACTCTAGAAAGGCGTCTCTCTTCTATGGTCTTGAGGATAGGTTTGACAGGAGGAATCTGCCCATGGGTGGATGAGGCCTGAACCCTATCCTGTAAACCCTGGGTGATAACCTCCAGAACCCAAGGATCCTGTACGTCTCTCATCCAGGCCTCTGCAAACAGAGATAGTCTGCCCCCCTACACGATCAGGAGCCGCCCCTTCATGCCGACTTTGTCTCGGCAGGCTTCTAGCTCTGCTTGGTCTTGTTCCAAGAGTTAGCTGGCTTCCAAGATCACTTGGGACTGCTCGGTCTTCGCAGCAGGCTGCTGGTGTTGAGACTTGTCCGAATGATAGGGATGAAAAGTAGAGCCCTTAGGCATGTTGTTCTTATCCTGCGGAAAGGAAAGCACCCTTGCCTCCTGTGACCGTGGATATAACAGAGTCCAGGCCTGGACCAAAAAGGGGAAGGGATAGTAATCTAAACTTGGAAGTCATGTCAGCAGACCACGACTTTAACCACAGAGCCCTACGGGCTAAAACAGAGAAACTTGATGTCTTATGATTCAGGCGAATAATATGGATATTTGCATCACAGATAATGGAATTTGCAACCCTTAAGGCCTTAATTTTATCCTGTATCTCCTCGAGGGGAGTCTCCACCTCAACTATAGCTGACGGTGCATCACACCAATAGGTAGCCGCTCCAGCGGAGTAGATGACCCCTGGGACATAAATTTATGTCTTTCCCTTTGCTTGCGCTTCGCAGGGCGTGGAAGGGCATGGAAGGCAGCAGAAACCGCCTCTTGCAACTGTTGCAGCAAAATCTGGCTGGCCACAAGGATTAGTAGAGCCTTGGGAGCTACATGTGTAATCAGAGATGAATGTGGGGAACGCACCGTGCGGGACGGAGATCCCTCAGAGGTTGACGGCTCAGTAGTACTAAATATCTTATTCTTCTTAGATATTGTAATTTTATCAAAGCATGTGGAACACAGTTGAGCAGGTGGTACAACCTGTACCTCCTCACAATAAACACAGGTATTAGATTTAATTAAAAAGGGAGTATCCTCTAACATATCAGAGTCCTCCATAGCTTGCGCCTTTAATACGGACTGAGATAGATTAAATGGCACCTTTATACACCAATGGCCGGGGCACTTACCACCTCCTATGACCCGGACCACAGAGAAACCGCTACGTCTCCCGCAAATGCCGATCAGGAAAAAGGAAGTTGAAGAGGCCACACCCGGTCACATGGAGTGCCATGCAGGACCACCCCTGCACTATAGAGAAAGCGCGCCAAAAAAGGCCGCGCCGATCTACACCTGAGTGTTCACACATTGCTAGAGCCTCATCTCACACATGACATAGCATTAACACAATAAAGATATTATGCATAAATCCCCCCCTGTCAGGGATATAAACCCTTGATTCTATCAGATAAAAGGAGACGCACTGTGACCCTGTCTTCTTGTGTTATCATATGTGTATAAATGAAACGATCTTACCAGAATCTAAGCCATGGAACAAGAACACGGCCCTTCAAGTGTGACAGGTTAGTAGCATCGCTCCTGACATGGACTTGGACGCTGATTGCCCAGGAGTGTTAATATGAGTCAGGATGGTTTCGCAGAGACGACGCTCCTTGCATCTCCAGACTAACTTTCATCAATGCTCTCACTGAGAGGCTGACAGGATTACTTAAAACTCCAGTCCCACTTCGAAGAGTACTACCCTCCATAAGAGACTACTCCGAATCTTCCGACACTTCTCTGCCAACCTCCTGTTACGAAAGGCAAAGAATAACTGGGGGATGAGGGGAGTGGGGGAGGTATTTAAGCCTTTGGCTGGGGTGTCTGTGCCTCCTCCTGGTGGCCAAGTTCTTATTTCCCACAAGTAATGAATGAAGCAGTGGACTCTCCTCCCATTAAGATGGAAACACTGTATTATTGTGATTTTGTACTTTTCTAGTTGTGTGATTTTTACTAATCATGTCAGCATTTAACACAGGCAAAATTTCATAGTCAATGACAAAGATTCCATCAGCAAGTAAAATAGAAACAGAACTTCTGCATAAGGGTTGATATTTTGTTTTCTAATTTACTAGGACAATATATTCTTAAAAGGATATTAAACCCAAATTTTTTCATTAAAGGGATACTAAACCCAAATGTTTTATTTCATGATTCAGATAGAGCAGGACATTTTAATCAACTTTCTAATTTGCTCCTATTATCATTTTTTCTTTTGATCTTTTGGTATCTTTATTTGAAAAACAGGAATTTAAGCTTTGGATGCCGGCCCATTTTTGTTTTAGCACCTTGGTAGCACTTGCTGATTGGTGTAGCCAATGTAGCCACCAATAAGAAAGCGCTAACCAGGGTGCTGAAGCAAAAATGGTCCGGGCTCCTAAGCGTAAGGGGAAAGTCTACACCAAAAATAATTATTGTTTTAAAAAGATAGATAATCCCTTTATTTACCAATCCGCAGTTTTGCATAACCAACACAGTTATATTAATACATGTTTAACCTCTGTGATTACCTTGTATCTAAGCCTCTGCAAACTGCCCCCTTATTTCAGTTCTTTTGACAGACTTGCATTTTAGCCAATCAGTGCTGGCTCCTAGGAACTCCATGTGCGTGAGCACAGTGTTATATATATGAAACACATGAACTAACGCCATCTAGTGGTAAAAAACTGAGATGAGAGGCGGGCTTCAAGGGCTTAGAAATTATCATAGGAACCTCCTAGGTTTAGCTTTTAACTAAGAATACCAAGAGAACAAAGCAAAATTGGTGATAGATGTTAATTTGAAAATTGTTCAAAATTACATGCCCTATCTGAATCGTGAAAGTTTTCTTTTGGACTACACTGTCCGTTTAAATTATTGCTTTAAACAAATAAAAATGCCAAGAGAACGAAGAAAAATTGATAATAGAATTAAATTAGAAAGTTGCTTAAAATTGCCTGCTTTATCTGAATCATGAAAGAGCAAATTGGGTTTAATATCCCTTTAAATAAACTTTCATGGTTCATATAGAGCATGCAATTTTAAAAAAATTGAATGTAATTGTAATATCAAATGCACTTTGTTCTCTTGGTATCATTGGTTGAAAAACATAATATATGCTTACCTGATAAATTAATTTCTTTCATGGTGGTGAGAGTCCACGATCCACTATACTCCTGGGAATTACTCTTCCCTACAACTAGGAGGCGGCAATGCAAACCCAACGTATAGTCAAGCAAAATGAGGTAAATGGAGCATTGACAAAAGATGTGCACAAGAATAAACACAGGAAAAAACACAGGGTGGGGTCTCATGGACTCTCACCAGTATGAAAAACAAAATTTATGCTTACCTGATAAATTTCTTTCTTTCCGGATACGGAGAGGCCACAACGTCATTCAATTACTAGTGGGAATATCAGTCCTGGCCAGCAGGAGGAGGCAAAGAGCACCACAGCAAAGCTGTTAAGTGTCACTCCCCCTACCCATTATCCCCAGTCATTCGGCGAAAGGGAAATGGAAAAATAACACAAAGGTGTAAAGGTGCCTGATGTTTAGTCAAAAATAACTGTCTTAATAAAGTGTGGGGTCGTGGACTCTCCATATCCGGAAAGAAAGAAACTTATCAGGTAAGCATACATTTTGTTTTCTTTCCTAATATATGGAGAGACCATGATGTCATTCAATTACTAGTGGGAACCAATACCGAAGCTAGAGGACACAGAATGAACAGGGAGGGAGGAACAAGACAGGCAGACCTAAACAGAAGGCATCAGCGCTTGAAGAACCTTTCTCCCAAACGAGGCCTCAGCCGAGGCAAAAGTATCAATTTTGGAAAATTTGGAAAAAGTATGCAGAGGAGGACCAAGTTGCAGCCTTGCAAATCTGTTTCACAGGAAGCTTCATTCTTGAAAGCCCAAGAAGAGGAGACAGCCCTTGTGGAGTGAACTGTAATTCTCTCAGGAGGCTGCTGACCAGCAGTCTCATAGGCAAAACAAATTATACTTCTTAACCAGAGGGAAAGAGAAGTAGCCTTCTGACTCTTTCCTGAGAAACAAACAAACAGGGCAGAAGACTGGCGAAAATCCTTAGTCTTCTATAGGTAGAATTTTAGAGCATGCACAACATCCAAGTTGTGCTACAGACGTTCTTTATGAGAAGGAGGATTGGGACAGAGAGAAGAAACAACAATTTCCTGATTAATATTTCTATCCCGAAACCACTTTAAGAAGAAACTCCAATTTAGTATGAAGAACCACCTTATCTGCATGAAAGATAAGGTAAGGCGAATCACACTGCAAAGCTGAGAGTTCTGAAACCCTCCAAGCAGAAGAGATAGCAATAAGAAAACAAAACCTTCCAAGGTAGCAACTTAATATCTATGGAATGCATTGGCTCAAACGGAGCCTGCTGCAAAACTTTAAGAACAAGATTAAGGCTCCAGAGAAATCCCAAGGAACCGCCAGATCATCTATCAGAGCGGCCTGAGCATCTCTTGACCTTGGAAGCTTAGCGTTCTGCCGAGACGCCATCAGATCTAACTCCGGCAACCCCCATTTGAGGGTTAACCTGGAGAACACCTCCGGATGGAGAGCCCACTCCCCAGGATGAAATGTCTGTCTGCTCAGGAAATCCGATTCCCAGTTGTCCACTCCAGGAATGTGGATGGCAGATAGACAATTGTGAGCTTCCACTCACTGAATAATCCGTGCCACCTCCTTCATGGCTAAGGAACTCCAAGTTCCTCCCTGGTGGTTGATGTAAGCCACTGAGGTGATGTTGTCCGACTGAAAACTGATAAACCGGGCTAAAGACAATTGAGACCAAGCCATCAGAGCATTGTAAATCGCTTTTGACTCCAAGATGTTTATGGGGAGAGCAGACTCCTCCCGAGTCCATAGTCCCCTGCGCCTTTTAACGAGTCCCAGACTGCTCCCCAGCCTAGCAGGCTAGCGTCCGTGGTCACAATCACCCAGGAAGATCTCTGGAAGCATGTGCCCTGAGACAGATGGTCCTGAGAATGCCATCACAGGAGAGAGTCTCTTGTCGACTGGTGTAAATCTATCCTTTGAGACAGATCGAATGGTCTCTGTGTTATTGTCTGAGCATGCATTATTGCAGAGCTCTCAAATGGAATTGAGCAAAGGGAATGATATCCATGGAAGCGACCATCAGACCAATTACCTCCATACATTTAGCCACTGATGGCCGAACCATAGACTGAAGAGAGAGGCAAGAGGAGAGAATTCTGGATTTTCTGACCTCCGTCAGAAAATTTTTTCATAGATAGGGAATGTATTATGGTCCCTAAGAAAACCACCCTTGTAGCTGAAACAAGGGAACTCTTTTCCAGATTTACTTTCCAACTGTGGGAACGTAGAAAAAACAACAAGATCTCTGTATGAGAGTTTGCTTGTTGAAAAGATGGCACCTGAACCAATATGTCGTCCAGGAATGGCGCCACTGCAATTCCCCAAGACATGATCACTGCCAAGAGAGCCACCAAAACTTATGAGAAAATTCTGGAGCTGTGGCAAGTCCAAATGGAAAAGCCACAAAGTGTTTGTCTAGAGAGGCGAATCTCAGGGAATATGTGAAGATCCCTGTGAGTGGGAACATGACGATACGCGTCCTTCAGGTCTATGGTCATCATGAACTGACCCTCTTTAGTCTCTACTAAAATTGATTCAGACAAGGCGTTGCACCAATAAGATACCGCACTTGCTACTGTGGCATTACAAACTGCAGTTTGCCATTGAAGACCTTGATGAACATACATCTTCTTCAAATAAGCTTCCAACTTTTTGTCCATGGGATCCTTAAAGGAGCCGCTATCCTCTATAGGGATCGTAGCTCTCTAAGCCAGAGTAGAAATAGCTCCTTCTACTTTAGGCACCGTACACCAAGAATCTTCAATGAAGTCAGCAACAGGAAACATCTTTTTAAATACAGGAGACGGGAGAAAGGAATCCCTGGCTTCTCCCATTCCTGTGAAATAATCTCTGTCACACGGTTTGGGACAGGGAAAAACTTCCACAGAGGAAGGAACATCATAGTATTTATTAAGTTTACTAGATTTCTTAGGGTTGACAACAACAGAAGTATCAGAGTCGTCCAAAGTAGCCAATACCTATTTTAACAGTACACCAAAGGTGTTCAAGCTTAAATTTGAAGTTTACTTTAGTATCAGATGAAGGAATAATACTGTCTGAATCTGAGATTTTCACCCTCAGAGGCTACCGACGTATCCTCCTCATCAGACTTATGAGGGAGGGCAACCTGCGTAGCAGTAAGTGGAACTGAAACCTTACTATCTGAATGTCTAATTTTCCTCTTGCTTTTTCCCAGCATAGGGAAAACAGATAATGCCGTAGATACCGCAGAAGATATATGTGCAGCAAAATCTGCAGGCAAATAAACTCCTCCAGGAGGCTGAGAGGAACTGCAGGGCAATGTATGTGATGCCAGAGGCTTGGGACGTTTGAGGATAAAGCTGTGGCATTGCCTGAACAGCATCATCCTGAGAGACATTGGGCTCAGAGGGCAACAATTTATCTTTAAATTTAAGTGTTCTAGCTAAGCATGCAGCACAGAATTGCATAGGCAAAACAATTTGTGCCTCAAGGCATAAATAGCATTTGTCAAAAGACACAGAGTCTTAGTCCATGTCCATAATACTAATAAAAAAATCCCCAAATTGTAGAAATGTTTTAAATAAACTGTCACTTTAAGAATTTTTAATACCACAGCTGCTTAACGTTATGCAAAAATTCTTTAAAATAATAAACCAATCAGGCCCCTACATCTCAGACAGGCTGAGATGCCTTACCGTAACACTTATACACAACTTGGCTGCCAGAAGTCTCTAAAACGATCATATAGTAGATTGACACTGAAGAGACTGAAATTCAATGACGCCGCTCCGCTTCGTGAGTATACGACAGCAGAAAGAAGTCACATGACCGGCAGAGAGAGGAAACTATGCAGTAAGTAAAAGGCGTGCGTTTCCCTCTGCCTACAACACCGGAGCTTAATTTACACAAACGCTCAAGCAGTCTGTCAGTTAGCCTGTTCTAGCTAAGTAAGCAAAGAAAACCAACTGCCAAATTTTAAGTTTATACATAAATCCCTGTATAAAACATAAGCCACACACATACTAATAAAGTATTTTAACAAAATTAGCCCAAAGAGGAAAAACGTCCCAATAAAGGGAAGATTAACCCCTAGTCTCAACATACATACTGTGCCTGCCCACTGCCAAAGAAAATCCTGTATAAAGGATTTTAAAAATGTTGCCATCTACTACATATGACATATTCTTCTGAAGTGCAAGTCTCCAAGACCTAGAAGACTAAAGCACTTACCTGCAGTCTAGCTGTCCATCAGGAAGACAGCTCACAAGGTGTGAAAGGAAACTACACTTTACAGAGACCTGTAGAAAAATAAAGAACAGAGTAACCAACTCTGGCTTTCTGTACCATGGGCAGCAATGTGTTAGGAAACAAAGCAAGGACTACCTCACAACTTCCTAACTGCTTAAAAGCTCAGCTAAACCCAAATCACTGCTTGCAGGGAAAAGTACCCTAAAAAGGAATTCATTTCTTCAGACACCAAACTTAATCTCCTCCATTGACAGAGGCAAAGAGAATGACTGGGTATTATGGGTAGGGGAGTGACACTTAACAGCTTTGCTCTCGTGCTCTTTGCTGCCTCCTGCTGGCCAGGAGTGATATTCCCACTAGTAATTGAATGAGGTTGTGGACTCTCCATATCTTAGGAAAGAAAATGGATGTATTATCGGGTAAGAATTAATTTTCTCTTATACAGGTGGTGAGAATCCACAATCCATTACGCCTGGGAACTAATACCTAAGCATTGGAGTCTACAATTAATGACACAAAGAGCAAGCGGGATTTAAAAACAAAAAACAAAAAATTTTGAATGAGAAACTAAATACAAAAGACACTTATATACCAGTAAACAACCAGTAGAAAGCCAAATCATTACTGAAACATATCAGCAAAGGTTATGGAATAGGAGTATATTGTAGATTAATGAGAGGAGACAAAAGACAAGTCCCTACGGCCACTATAAAAGGTCAGTGACAAAATTTCCCATGAGGTGGGAAAAAAAAGTAATTAACCATACCCCATATACATCCCTTTGACAAACACTGTACTCTGTGGGGTAAACAGACTGAAAGCTCCTCTCACTAAAGAAACATATGCACATCTTCATTCATCACCTTACTGCAGTGGAGGCAAAGACAAGACTGAGGTACCTTTGAGGTGGGAGGGGTTTTATAGAGCTCTTGGGGTTTGGGAATTTTTGCCTCCACCCTAGTGGTAGGGAAGAGTAATTCCCAGGAGTAATGGATCATGGACTCTCACCACCAGTATGAAAGAAAGCATACCTAGGAAGGCACATGAGCCAAAATCCACTACTGGGAAACTGCTAGTGATTAGTGGCTACATACATCTGCCTTTTGCTATTGATCACCAGATGTGTTCAGTTAGTTCCCAGTAGTGCATTGCTGCTCTGGAGCTGATTTTAATTATGTGTTTAACCCATTTTACACAATACAACAGAAAGACACAAACAAACAAAACAATGAAGGAGAGAGACAAAATACAACGTGAAGAGAGAGAAACAAGAAAGTTAAAGGTTGAAAAATAATTAAAAGCGAGAAAGAGAGAGCTAGGGAGTTAATGAGAAAAAAAGGAGGAGGGGGGAAGAGACAAAAGGAGGAGAAAGAGGGTGAAAGGGGAAGACAGAAAAAGAAACAGCATGAGAGAGAGCACGAGAGGAAAACACACATGAAGGACCATAGAAATACAGCAATAACCAATAGTAAAGGAAGATAGAGACATGGTGCACAGTAAGACTCAGGGAGACATACGCATAGCATAATAAGGCCTAGTTTCCATTGAGGAGGTAAAACAAAAATTCTCCATAGACTTTAATGGAGATAAATGTATCCACAATTTACCACCTCAATGGAAACTAGGCCTAGAAAGTAACAGACATACAGCCCCAGAGAAAAAGGGACAGTGCAATGGTAAGAAAGAGAGAGAGAGCACAAGATAGGTGAGTCATGACAAGAGAAAGTACTAGATGATGAGAAGAAAGTGTGGCATAAAAACTCATGGAAAGGGAACAAGATATGGACAGAAAAGAGTCAGATGATAGTGGAGAGACACCACTGGGTTAGAGAGAATTACATGAGATGTCTAATATGAAGAACATAGATTCACTTCAGACTAGTGGGTTGTAAGCTTGGGGGGGGGGGCACTATTAAAAGGTGGTGGAATCCTAACTTGGGTTAAGCAGAGGTATCAGAAGTTTAAACAGAAAAGTGAACAACATCTGATAGCTTCAACCTAAGCATAAGATGTATCAGACTTGATAGTGCTAAAATAATCCTAAAATATATAAGTTATTTTCAAGACTAGTGATGACTCACTTCCTAACACATAGGAACTACAGTCAATATTTTAGAGGCCTTCAGGACCAAATATATACTTTTTTGGCTACTAAACACACAAATAATCCTAAAAATGGCAAGTGGCATAGGGACAGATTTAAGTAAGGTTTAAGGGTACTCTGTCTGCTGTTCTCCCCTCCATATGTCTCTTATGACTTGTACCAACCTCGTTTGTAAACACACCAAAAGCCCCAAAGGATACATTTTTAGTTCTACCTTTACCTGGGCCACCTAATCTATGTCCCATATTCTTAGTTCTGCTTTTCCCTGGGGCCACAAAAATTAACGCACAAGGCTGCATGTGGCCCATGGGCCACCAGTTGGCAACCTCTGGTCTAGACAGTTTAGTTAAGAAATGAACAGAACATGTAAAACAAATACATTGTGCCCTTAGTGCTTCTAGTATTTATATACAACAATTAACATACAATGACAGATATGTTGGCATTACTCCATCACCTTAATAGAAAGCCATTTAAGCCTGGACAAAGTCCAGTACATTTCTCACAGTAATCCTACCGTTTATTTTCTGTTGACAGTTAATTGAGGCGCACACAGCAGCGGTCCCACTATCGCCCTCTGAAGATGGATCATCTTCATCTAAGTTGATCTCTTCGGTAATAACATCTGGGCCCAGTTTAGCCATGTACAGCATGCTAATCCTTTTCAAGTTCTTGTTTTCTTTGTTGAGCTATTGGAAAGTAAATAATATTATGATGAAGATGAAAAATCAACTGTGAAATGCATTAAAAAGTTGTCCAAAAGAAACATTCTCACAAATGAAAAAAGTAACAACTACAGAAAGAAAGAAGTTTTCAACTTTTAGAAAACAGCAAGCTAAGCTCAGCTGTAACTAACTGTATGTGGCACTGGATATAGGATAATGAAGTGCATACCCTTATGAATGGGGATATAATTCTGAGTCATTTTGATGAATTCCCAAGGCTGCATCTCATTTTCTGTATCTCAGACCAAATTCTGCATTTGCTCTTGCAGCAGATGAGAGTGGGAGGAAATCGGCCTCACATTCTCACAGCTCGTCCCTCCCTTTCTTGTTAACGAAACAATGTTGATGATTAAACTTGCTGTTCTATCTACCCACAGCCTCAGTGCCCTCTTCATTACAAATGCAGTTTGCATTAGCCAAAAGTCAAAATGAAGATCGATCTGTTCCTCGCTAAAGGAAGCACCTATGTTTTTTCCCCATTAGTGGACAGCATGCATCTCCTGATCCGTGCGGTGTTAAACTGTAGGAGAGGGCAAAAAGCTGAGCTACAAACAAAGGCAAAGGATATTGGGGTTATTATCTCTACCAGAGTGAAAATTGAAGAGCTAGATTTTACAGGAAATGGTGTGTGTAGTATATTGCACATCAATTCGTTATTTCAGCATGGAAATAAAGATTTTATTTTAGATCTGCCAAAAAGTGAGACAATTTACTTATCTAGCGAAAGATACTGACCCCAATACAGGGGGAAAACTGTCCCCAGGGTTAAATTTAAAAGATCATAAAAGTGGCATTAAAAATGCTCAATAGATACAATTAGAAACATATTTTGCAATATGTGTTAGTGTATCACTAATAAAGTGCATGTTATATGCTGATAATACAGCAGAAGGCGGTACACATGCAATTGCTTTCAACACATAACCAAGTGCTGACATCTTCACACAAAACATTACCAGCAGTACTCAATGCAAGTAAATGTGCATGCATGAGTTCAGCCACTGTTACTCTAACAAAGAAATATATATATATTACAAAATGTTTCTAATGTTTTTTTAAAATTAGTTTATTTCAGATACCAATGTTTTATGTTTCTTTACGGTGCTTGCATAGATATACTACAAGATGTTTTATATGGTAAAATGTTATATTGCACTAAACATATAAATGTATATTTTTATTTGTGCTTTGACACCATCATAAAGTTACTTGAGTCACCGGTGTTTAAAATACCTAAAATGATCATATGATTTCATAAGGATTGTTTACTACTAGCTACAGCAGTTGTAGGCAATAGGTGAGCTGGATCTGCAGGTGGTCCTTGGAGACTTACCCTTCAGTAGTCAGACACTCCCCTGAGGCAGGAAATAATATCCCATTTTCATACCCCAGACAATACAAATATTTCATATGAATTCCCTGTCCACTCACATCATCCACTTAAAGGGAAATTAAACATATCTATTGTGCATGTGAAATCAGTAATTAAACACAGACAAAAACTACCTGTTCAGATGAAAAGTGAAACTCACTGGCCAAAAATAATAACTTTCAAAGCTCTATTGGTAGATTGGTCAACACCTCAACAATTATAACAAGAATAATCATTTTAATAAGCAAAAAAAATATCAGATTTTCAATAAAATTAAAACTTCTCTACAATTTTACTTACCTTATTTTAGATGCAACTAAGGGATTTTGGGAAAAAAATGGTAACACACTGAGGAGCTAAACACTTTTGCTGAGGAGCCAACATAAGGGTAAACTGTATTGTCAGGCCACTTGTAGGATACAGGGGCTACAGGCATGACTACATGAGCAATATATATAGTTGAAAAAGCCAGAGGAAAGGCGAAACACGAGTCTACAAGGGAATTACATCACATTAAGTATATGAGACTTGATCACATCAACAAGTTCCTTAGTGGAACTGTTTTAACCACATTTGGTTGTACATAATAGCGGTTATTATGTGGTCAGGACTTGCGGCATACTGTGTGTGTTCTCACAGCTTTGACTGTCTATCCCTTGCTTTTAAATAGATTTTATTGTTTTATGAATATTTGTATTAAATTATTTTATCCCTTAAATGTCTACAATATGGCTATTTCCGGAGGCCGAACATGTATGATGCCTTAAATCATACAGCTAGCTTGCCTGATAAATTATTTTCTTTTTTCTGGCATGGAGAGTCCATGAATCCATTGGGAATTCAACTCCTGGCCAACAGGTGGAGGCAAAGAACCCCCCAGCAGAGCTGTTAAAGTGACCATATACTATAAAATAGTTTTTCCTTAAAGGGCCATAATACCCAAATGTTTAAACACTTGAAAGTGATGCAGCATAGCTGTAAAAAGCTGATTAGAAAATATCTCCTGAACATCTCTATGTAAAAAAGAAAGATATTTTACCTCAAAAGTTCCTCAGTAGCCACCTCCCATTGTAAAGGATTTCTAAGCAGCATATTAGTATGTGTGTCCCCAGGACAACTGAAAGGATGAGCTTCGTGCACTCTCATATTATTTCACCAATCAGGTAAAGGAAGCTTACTATGAAATCTCATGAGAGTTAAGTCAAATCTCATGAGATCACAGTAAGAGTTCATGACCTCAGCACTGCTGATGCTGATTGGCTGCTGTTCATTTCTTCATTTTTTTTTATTTTTTTTACCTGTAGCTGGGAGCAGCTGAGTATAACTTTTTACACAGAACTTACTCTGGTGAGCTGAATAAATTGTGAGGTAAAATATCTTCCTTTTTTACATAGAGATGCTCAGGTGATATTTTCCTGTCAGCTTTTTACAGTTATACTGCATCAGTTTCAAGTGATTTAGCAAATGAGTATTATGTCCCTTTAATGTGTTTCCAATTACTTTTTTACCAGCTGCAGAGCATAAAATGTATGTGATTTGCTTTTTTAAGGCTTATTTGTGTATATGAATTAGCTGATTTTGGGTTTTGAAGCCACAACCTAATAAAATGGGTTGAGCTTGTATCTCATTACTTTATTACATTGTGTAAATATACCTGCTGCTTTATCTTATATCTGTCCATAAACCAATCACCAATACTGGAGAAAACAGGAAAAACAGAATTTATGTTTACCTGATAAATTACTTTCTCCAACGGTGTGTCCGGTCCACGGCGTCATCCTTACTTGTGGGATATTCTCTTCCCCAACAGGAAATGGCAAAGAGCCCAGCAAAGCTGGTCACATGATCCCTCCCAGGCTCCGCCTACCCCAGTCATTCGACCGACGTTAAGGAGGAATATTTGCATAGGAGAAACCATATGGTACCGTGGTGACTGTAGTTAAAGAAAATAAATTATCAGACCTGATTAAAAAAAAAAACCAGGCCGGCCGTGGACCGGACACACCGTTGGAGAAAGTAATTTATCAGGTAAACATAAATTCTGTTTTCTCCAACATAGGTGTGTCCGGTCCACGGCGTCATCCTTACTTGTGGGAACCAATACCAAAGCTTTAGGACACGGATGAAGGGAGGGAGCAAATCAGGTCACCTAAATGGAAGGCACCACGGCTTGCAAAACCTTTCTCCCAAAAATAGCCTCAGAAGAAGCAAAAGTATCAAACTTGTAAAATTTGGTAAAAGTGTGCAGTGAAGACCAAGTCGCTGCCCTACATATCTGATCAACAGAAGCCTCGTTCTTGAAGGCCCATGTGGAAGCCACAGCCCTAGTGGAATGAGCTGTGATTCTTTCGGGAGGCTGCCGTCCGGCAGTCTCGTAAGCCAATCTGATGATGCTTTTAATCCAAAAAGAGAGAGAGGTAGAAGTTGCTTTTTGACCTCTCCTTTTACCGGAATAAACAACAAACAAGGAAGATGTTTGTCTAAAATCCTTTGTAGCATCTAAATAGAATTTTAGAGCGCGAACAACATCCAAATTGTGCAACAAACGTTCCTTCTTTGAAACTGGTTTCGGACACAGAGAAGGTACGATAATCTCCTGGTTAATGTTTTTGTTAGAAACAACTTTTGGAAGAAAACCAGGTTTAGTACGTAAAACCACCTTATCTGCATGGAACACCAGATAAGGAGGAGAACACTGCAGAGCAGATAATTCTGAAACTCTTCTAGCAGAAGAAATTGCAACTAAAAACAAAACTTTCCAAGATAATAACTTAATATCAACGGAATGCAAGGGTTCAAACGGAACCCCCTGAAGAACTGAAAGAACTAAATTGAGACTCCAAGGAGGAGTCAAAGGTTTGTAAACAGGCTTAATTCTAACCAGAGCCTGAACAAAGGCTTGAACATCTGGCACAGCGGCCAGCTTTTTGTGAAGTAACACAGACAAGGCAGAAATCTGTCCCTTCAGGGAACTTGCAGATAATCCTTTTTCCAATCCATCTTGAAGGAAGGATAGAATCCTAGGAATCTTAACTTTGTCCCAAGGGAATCCTTTAGATTCACACCAACAGATATATTTTTTCCAAATTTTGTGGTAAATCTTTCTAGTTACAGGCTTTCTGGCCTGAACAAGAGTATCGATAACAGAATCTGAGAATCCTCGCTTCGATAAGATCAAGCGTTCAATCTCCAAGCAGTCAGCTGGAGTGAAACCAGATTCGGATGTTCGAACGGACCCTGAACAAGAAGGTCTCGTCTCAAAGGTAGCTTCCAAGGAGGAGCCGATGACATATTCACCAGATCTGCGTACCAAGTCCTGCGTGGCCACGCAGGAGCTATCAAGATCACCGACGCCCTCTCCTGATTGATCCTGGCTACCAGCCTGGGGATGAGAGGAAACGGCGGGAACACATAAGCTAGTTTGAAGGTCCAAGGTGCTACTAGTGCATCCACTAGAGCCGCCTTGGGATCCCTGGATCTGGACCCGTAGCAAGGAACTTTGAAGTTCTGACGAGAGGCCATCAGATCCATGTCTGGAATGCCCCACAGCTGAGTGACTTGGGCAAAGATTTCCAGATGGAGTTCCCACTCCCCCGGATGCAATGTCTGACGACTCAGAAAATCCGCTTCCCAATTTTCCACTCCTGGGATGTGGATAGCAGACAGGTGGCAGGAGTGAGACTCCGCCCATAGAATGATTTTGGTCACTTCTTCCATCGCCAGGGAACTCCTTGTTCCCCCCTGATGGTTGATGTACGCAACAGTTGTCATGTTGTCTGATTGAAACCGTATGAACTTGGCCCTCGCTAGCTGAGGCCAAGCCTTGAGAGCATTGAATATCGCTCTCAGTTCCAGAATATTTATCGGTAGAAGAGATTCTTCCCGAGACCAAAGACCCTGAGCTTTCAGGGATCCCCAGACCGCGCCCCAGCCCATCAGACTGGCGTCGGTCGTGACAATGACCCACTCTGGTCTGCGGAATGTCATCCCTCGTGACAGGTTGTCCAGGGACAGCCACCAACGGAGTGAGTCTCTGGTCCTCTGATTTACTTGTATCTTCAGAGACAAGTCTGTATAGTCCCCATTCCACTGACTGAGCATGCACAGTTGTAATGGTCTTAGATGAATGCGTGCAAAAGGAACTATGTCCATTGCCGCTACCATCAACCCGATCACTTCCATGCACTGAGCTATGGAAGGAAGAGGAACGGAATGAAGTATCCGACAAGAGTCTAGAAGTTTTGTTTTTCTGGCCTCTGTCAGAAAAATCCTCATTTCTAAGGAGTCTATTATTGTTCCCAAGAAGGGAACCCTTGTTGACGGAGATAGAGAACTCTTTTCCACGTTCACTTTCCATCCGTGAGATCTGAGAAAGGCCAGGACAATGTCCGTGTGAGCCTTTGCTTGAGGAAGGGACGACGCTTGAATCAGAATGTCGTCCAAGTAAGGTACTACAGCAATGCCCCTTGGTCTTAGCACAGCTAGAAGGGACCCTAGTACCTTTGTGAAAATCCTTGGAGCAGTGGCTAATCCGAAAGGAAGCGCCACGAACTGGTAATGTTTGTCCAGGAATGCGAACCTCAGGAACCGATGATGTTCCTTGTGGATAGGAATATGTAGATACGCATCCTTTAAATCCACCGTGGTCATGAATTGACCTTCCTGGATGGAAGGAAGAATAGTTCGAATGGTTTCCATCTTGAACGATGGAACCTTGAGAAACTTGTTTAAGATCTTGAGATCTAAGATTGGTCTGAACGTTCCCTCTTTTTTGGGAACTATAAACAGATTGGAGTAGAACCCCATCCCTTGTTCTCTCAATGGAACGGGATGAATCACTCCCATTTTTAACAGGTCTTCTACACAATGTAAGAATGCCTGTCTTTTTATGTGGTCTGAAGACAACTGAGACCTGTGGAACCTCCCCCTTGGGGGAAGTCCCTTGAATTCCAGAAGATAACCTTGGGAGACTATTTCTAGCGCCCAAGGATCCAGAACATCTCTTGCCCAAGCCTGAGCGAAGAGAGAGAGTCTGCCCCCCACCAGATCCGGTCCCGGATCGGGGGCCAACATTTCATGCTGTCTTGGTAGCAGTGGCAGGTTTCTTGGCCTGCTTTCCCTTGTTCCAGCCTTGCATTGGTCTCCAAGCTGGCTTGGCTTGAGAAGTATTACCCTCTTGCTTAGAGGACGTAGCACTTTGGGCTGGTCCGTTTCTACGAAAGGGACGAAAATTAGGTTTATTTTTTGCCTTGAAAGGCCGATCCTGAGGAAGGGCGTGGCCCTTACCCCCAGTGATATCCGAGATAATCTCTTTCAAGTCAGGGCCAAACAGCGTTTTCCCCTTGAAAGGAATGTTAAGTAGCTTGTTCTTGGAAGACGCATCAGCCGACCAAGATTTCAACCAAAGCGCTCTGCGCGCCACAATAGCAAACCCAGAATTCTTAGCCGCTAACCTAGCCAATTGCAAAGTGGCGTCTAGGGTGAAAGAATTAGCCAATTTGATAGCATTGATTCTGTCCATAATCTCCTCATAAGGAGGAGAATCACTGTCGACCGCCTTTATCAGCTCATCGAACCAGAAACATGCGGCTGTAGCGACAGGGACAATGCATGAAATTGGTTGTAGAAGGTAACCCTGCTGAACAAACATCTTTTTAAGCAAACCTTCTAATTTTTTATCCATAGGATCTTTGAAAGCACAACTATCCTCTATGGGTATAGTGGTGCGTTTGTTTAAAGTGGAAACCGCTCCCTCGACCTTGGGGACTGTCTGCCATAAGTCCTTTCTGGGGTCGACCATAGGAAACAATTTTTTAAATATGGGGGGAGGGACGAAAGGAATACCGGGCCTTTCCCATTCTTTATTAACAATGTCCGCCACCCGCTTGGGTATAGGAAAAGCTTCTGGGAGCCCCGGCACCTCTAGGAACTTGTCCATTTTACATAGTTTCTCTGGGATGACCAACTTGTCACAATCATCCAGAGTGGATAATACCTCCTTAAGCAGAATGCGGAGATGTTCCAACTTAAATTTAAATGCAATCACATCAGGTTCAGCTTGTTGAGAAATGTTCCCTGAATCAGTAATTTCTCCCTCAGACAAAACCTCCCTGGCCCCATCAGACTGAGTTAGGGGCCCTTCAGAAATATTAATATCAGCGTCGTCATGCTCTTCAGTATCTAAAACAGAGCAGTCGCGCTTACGCTGATAAGTGTTCATTTTGGCTAAAATGTTTTTGACAGAATTATCCATTACAGCCGTTAATTGTTGCATAGTAAGGAGTATTGGCGCGCTAGATGTACTAGGGGCCTCCTGAGTGGGCAAGACTCGTGTAGACGAAGGAGGGAATGATGCAGTACCATGCTTACTCCCCTCACTTGAGGAATCATCTTGGGCATCATTGTCATTGTCACATAAATCACATTTATTTAAATGAATAGGAATTCTGGCTTCCCCACATTCAGAACACAGTCTATCTGGTAGTTCAGACATGTTAAACAGGCATAAACTTGATAACAAGTACAAAAAACGTTTTAAAATAAAACCGTTACTGTCACTTTAAATTTTAAACTGAACACACTTTATTACTGCAAATGCGAAAAAACATGAAGGAATTGTTCAAAATTCACCAAATTTTCACCACAGTGTCTTAAAGCTTTAAAAGTATTGCACACCAAATTTGGAAGCTTTAACCCTTAAAATAACGGAACCGGAGCCGTTTTGAACTATAACCCCTTTACAGTCCCTGGTATCTGCTTTGCTGAGACCCAACCAAGCCCCAAGGGGAATACGATACCAAATGACGCCTTCAGAAAGTCTTTTCTAAGTATCAGAGCTCCTCTCACATGCGACTGCATGCCATGCCTCTCAAAAACAAGTGCGCAACACCGGCGCGAAAATGAGGCTCTGCCTATGCTTTGGGAAAGCCCCTAAAGAATAAGGTGTCTAAAACAGTGCCTGCCGATATTATTATATCAAAATACCCAGATAAAATGATTCCTCAAGGCTAAATATGTGTTAATAATCAATCGATTTAGCCCAAAAAAAGTCTACAGTCTTAATAAGCCCTTTTTGAAGCCCTTATTTACAATCGTAATAAACATGGCTTACCGGATCCCAGAGGGAAAATGACAGCTTCCAGCACTACATCGTCTTGTTAGAATGTGTCATACCTCAAGCAGCAAGAGACTGCTCACTGTTCCCCCAACTGAAGTTAATTGCTCTCAACAGTCCTGTGTGGAACAGCCATGGATTTTAGTGACGGTTGCTAAAATCATTTTCCTCATACAAACAGAAATCTTCATCTCTTTTCTGTTTCTGAGTAAATAGTACATACCAGCACTATTTCAAAATAACAAACTCTTGATTGAATAATAAAAACTACAGTTAAACACTAAAAAACTCTAAGCCATCTCCGTGGAGATGTTGCCTGTACAACGGCAAAGAGAATGACTGGGGTAGGCGGAGCCTGGGAGGGATCATGTGACCAGCTTTGCTGGGCTCTTTGCCATTTCCTGTTGGGGAAGAGAATATCCCACAAGTAAGGATGACGCCGTGGACCGGACACACCTATGTTGGAGAAATTAACATTTCATTACCTTATATCTTCTATAACCCACTGGGAGTGTAATTTCTCCTACTGGCTGTGTTAACACAGCTTGGCCTTGAGGCCAAAAACTTTCAGGATGGGTGGAGATACCACAGGCTAAATAAACTATTTCATATGCCAATATAAGGGTAATGGAAATACTTGTAAAAAATTTAATACACTCCAGCAGGTAAAGTGGATTATTGGGAACAAATTAAAGGGGAGAAAATGTTTGAGTAAACTGTCCCTTTAAGTATCACTTCCCCTTTCCATAAACCCCCAGTCATTCAGCGGAAGGAATATGGAAAGAGAAGAGGACACAAAAGGTATAGAGGTGCCTGAGGTTTAGAAAGTGACAAAAAGCCGTCTTGATTTAATAAGGGCGGGCCATGGACTCTCCATGTCAGGAAAGAAAATAATTTATCAGGTAAGCATACATTTTGTTTTCTTTCCAATGGCATGGATAGTCCATGAATCCATTTAATTACTAGTGGGAACCAATACCTAAGCTAGAGGACACAGAATGGAAGGGAGAGAGAACAAGACAGGCAGACCTAAACAGAAGCCACCACCGCTTGAAATTTCCTCCCAAAAGAAGCCCCAGCTGAGGCAAAAACATTGAATTGTAGAATTTGGAGAAAAGCAATGAGGACCAAGTGACTGCCTAACAGATTTGTTCCACAGAATCTTCATTTTTAAAGGCCCAAGAAGAATAGACAATCCTAGTGGAAAGAGCTGTAATCCTCTCAGGAGGCTGTTGTCCAGCTGACTCATAAGCCGAATAAACACTTCTCAACCAACAGGAAATGAGGAAAAAGAAGGAAAAGAGGAAGAAAAAGAATAAAAAAAGGAAGAAGAAGAATAAAGAGGAAGAAAAAAAGAAAAAAGAAAAAAAAAGAAAAAAAAAAGAAGAAAGTAGTGTCTTTCTTGCCCATACTTCTACCAGAGAATACAACAAATATGACAGTAGATTGTCGAAAATCTCTAGTTGCTTGCAGATAGAACTTCAGAGCATGCACAACCTCCATGTTATGCAACAGACGTTCCTCATGAGAGAAGGATTAGGACAGAACGAAGGAATGTCAATTTCCTGATTAATATTCAGAAACCTCCATGGGAAAAAAATCCCAAATTTGGTACGAAGGACCCCTCATCCGCATGAAAAATAAGAGAAGGGCGGATCACACTGCAGAGCCGAAAGCTCTAAAACTCTACAAGCAGAAGTAATAGTAAGAATTAACATAAATCAACAGAGTGCATTGGCTCAAAGACGGAGCCCACTGCAGAACCCTAAGAAAACAGATTAAGGCACCATAGAGAAGCAACAGACTTAAACACAGGTCTGATTCTGAGCAAGGCCGGAACAAAAGATTGAATATCTTTTAAGTCGTCATTTAAGACATATGACAAAAGAATTGAAAGGGCAGAAATCAGGAACTTTAGAGAAATTGACTATCTAGCTCTTCTCCAGGCTCTCCTGAAGAAAAGACAGAATGCAAGGAACCCTCACCTGACTCCAAGGGAAACCCCTAGAATCACACCAGAAAAGGTACATTTTGCGAGATACCGGCTGACAAGCCGGAATAATAATGGAATCTATCACTTTTCGGAAAAAAAACTTTGCCTAGACAAGAATAGGTGTACAAAATCCATACAAAGACTGATACACTATAAGTGAGGCTGGAGAAAATGAAGTTCAGAAAAAGCCTCAGCCACCAATTCTTATCTAGATCATATATAAATAAGAATAAATAAAATCTTTCTTAAAGAGACAGTCAACACCCGATTCTTTGTTGTTTTAAAAGATAGATAATCCCTTTATTACCCATTTCCCAGTTTTGCATAACCAACAGTTATATTAATACACTTTTTACCTCTGTGATTACCTTGTATCTAAGCATCATGATCACATGACATTTTATTTATTATCTATTGACTTTCATTTTAGCCAATTAGTGCAGTATCTGCCACAAGCCACGGGCGTGATCACAATGTTATCTATATGGTTTACATGAACTAGCTCTCCCCTGTTGTGAAAAGCAAATAAAAAAAGCATGTGATAAGAGGCGGACTTCAAGGGCTTAGAAATTATCATTTGAGCTTCCTTAGGTTTAGCGTTCAACTAAGAATATCAAAGAACAAAGCAAAATTGGTGACAAAAGTAAATTGGAAAGTTGTTTAAAATTACATGCCCTATTTGAAACATGAAAGGTTTTTTTGGACTTGACTGTCTCTTTAAGTAAAAAAAAACACTTAAAAAGAGAAATATAGCAATGGGTTACTGAGAACAGCCTAAACAAAGATTACCCACACACGTTGGCTTAACTGCCACAAATATCCAGCAGCACAGAGCCCAGTAATTACTGCCCTTCTATAAATCCCAACCATGAAGAGATTTCTAGTCAGCTCCATTCTGAAAAAATAAAGAGGGAATTAACCCTCAAAGTGCTTGGGCCTTCTCACCTAAAGGAATAAAAGCACTTACCTTAGGAGCTTCAGCTACCGGGCAGGAGCAGCATCTCAGGTATGACAGACTTAACCGACTTCTGACAGGGACCTGTAGAAAAAAGAAAAACAGAGTAACCAACCCTGGTTTTCTATATAGGGGTTAGCATAGATGTTGGAAGGTAAGCAAAGACTACCTCACCATCTTCCAACTGCTAAAAGCCACCAAGACTCTTACTAAAGAGGAGTACATGGAAACAGCATATCCCCAATCCTTGCTTGCAAGAAAAAGTATCCATTAAAGGATTAATATCTTCAGACACCATCTTTCCACATCCACCTGATGTACAAGGCAAAAAATGACTGGGGGTTTATGGGGAGGGAAAGTGATACGTAACAGCTCTGCTAGGGTGTTCTTTGCCTCCACCTGGTTGCCAGGAGTTGAATTCCCACTAGTAATTGTATGGATTTGTGGACTCTCCATGCCATTGAAAAGAAATAGAGCATAGTTTGCTCTATTGGATGTGGCATTTTATTCACTGCAATTTTAATGTATGTGAAACAATATTACACTATCTTTGCACTATTTTCCCTTTTTTGAAGGTCACATTTTGAAGACACTTTAAGGACTATACTTTTGATTTTATATTCTTTATTATCAAACACTTATTCTTTATTTTTATTGATATTTGTGATCTGTTCACTATTATTATGAACAATAGATAATATATATATTTTTCCTTTCTATTGTGGCTCACATAAGTACAGATCAACACAAATATTTCTTGCAGCAGACTGGAATCATGTGATATGTTATGTACTTAATTACACAAAAAATACAATTTCTTTTGTGTGTTCTTTTGTTAAAAAATTATAGGAAGCTAATAAGCGTCAGCTAATTCTGCTTGCAGGAGGCATTTGAATAAAATGAATAGCGCTTTCTGTTACTCCTACACACTGAAACATTAGCAGTGTGTATATCTGAAACAAAATGATTACAAATACATGAACTTTCCTTACAACAATATTCTACTTATTGGATTGGTTGCATCGTTTAGGGATTTGCTGTGCTAATGCACATATTTTTCCTATAAAGTGTAACATGCTAAAGTAATATTTATAGAGTACAGCATCGTATGTGTAGCATTCGCACATTCCAGAGGAAAAGCTCTATGCACAAGGGAAAATGTAAATACTCCATAATAATATCACAAACATATCTGGCTAATTAAAGGGACATGAAACCCTTAACACCTTTATTTCATGT
This sequence comes from Bombina bombina, assembly GCF_027579735.1. Classification (NCBI taxonomy): domain Eukaryota; kingdom Metazoa; phylum Chordata; class Amphibia; order Anura; family Bombinatoridae; genus Bombina; species Bombina bombina. Next base: position 228,002,715 of record NC_069507.1, on the reverse strand, counting down.
TTTAGAAAGAGCCTGTGATTTGAAACAACTTTACCACTTACTTCTGTAAAGTACATCACAAAGTTGTTTTATTATGCAAAACTAAACATTTTATATAAAATATCTGAAGGTGTTAACTCAACAGCTTTTCCATATTAAAAGCCCTAAGGCAGAACATTAAAGGGACACTGTACCCAAATTTTTCCTTTTTGTAATTCAGATAGAGCATGCAATTTTAAGCAACTTTCTAATTTACTCCTATTATCAATTTTTCTTCGTTCTCTTGCTATCATTATTTGAAAAAGAAGGCATCTAAGCTTTTTTTTGGTTTCAGTACTCTGGACAGCACTTTTTTTATTGGTGGATGAATTTATCCACCAATCAGCAAGGACAACCCAGGTTGTTCACCAAAAATGGGCCGGCATCTAAACTTACATTCTTGCATTTCAAATAAAGATACCAAGAGAATGAAGAAAATTTGATAATAGGAGTAAATTAGAAAGTTGCTTAAAATTTCATGCTCAATCTGAATCACGAAAGAACATTTTTGGGTACAGTGTCCCTTTAAGTGATTTGAGATGTCATAGCAGAAAATGCAGCATTTCTGCAGAAAGAACAGGACACATGCAGGAACTGTTACCTCTTTAACCTTGCAGCGCTGCTCCACATCAGGCTGTTCTCTTCATAAAGAGCTATGCTCTGGCAGCACTGTGTAAGTTTTCCTTAACACAGCGCATCCACAGCAAAGTGCTGTTTAAAGTGAAAAGTCAAACATGCAGTATTGACTGGCTTACAGCCCCCTAACTTTCCCCAGTCTGCAAAGGTGTGTTTTCTAAGTAAAATTCTTATGACCAATGCACCTTTTTATTACTACATCTCTATGTTCGATCAAGAGAAAAGGAAACAAATGTATTCAAGACATTTTACAATTACATTTCTTTTTATCTGCAGCTAAGTTGCAATCCAATTTTCAACTGTTGCAATATATTATAAAACATTTACGATTACTTTTTTCTCCAGTTAATCAACACATTGCAACTGAATTGGTGCTTTAGTGTTACTGCCTAATTTAAAATTGAATTTTATTTTAAAATAACCTGCAGAAAATTTTTCCATTAAAAAAATCTTATTGCAGAAAGTGAAAAAAAAGTTCTGCCTCTGGGATTAAAAGATAGTGCTATTCAGTTTAATTTAATGTGATTACAATCTTCAAAAATAGTTTTACATTGAGTAAAAGGTTATTTTAGAGCATAATGTTTATATATTATATTAAGCCTCCAAAATGGAATTGACAGCAGAATATACCCATAATTCTTAACATTTACTTGACATTATTATTTTATGTGCGATGATAAATTCCACCACTGTCTACCCTTATATCAGAAAAGCAAGTAAAAAACAAATGTAAGTATATCCTGAGGATTTCTAAGGTATTGCGATCACTCTAAACAAAAAGAAATAATGAGGCAAAAAGCCTCGCTAATGCATGTAAAAATTAAAGCGTTTCTTGCTGGCATGATTTCAGCGTAAGCCTTGGAGAGATGTATGAGACGCGTGTCCAGCATCGCTAATGAAATTTGGAGGAAAATTGCTGTAATCCATTTTCTGATGAAGTGGCTCAGATGCATTTTACACCACCAAAAATACATAACCGAGTGATAAAAACATTCTTTAATAATAAGAGACTTCTGATGAGATGGAGAAGAGAAAATTGCAGACTTGGTAAATTCATCAGCCCGGAGGTAATCAGTAATACAAAAGGAAGTAACCTTTTCCTTTGCCCTCTGTTTGTTTTTCTAAACAATCACCTGCAAATTTGCAGCTTTCGCCGTCTTTTCAATTGAAAACACTGAAATTGTGAGACACCATATATTTTTTAGTCATTTTTTTTTCTTTGTAAAAAATTTGCCATTTATTGTGAAGATATTACAGACAGCATAAAATCAGATGCTATTTGTATGTGGACAACAGTAAAGTACGACCATTTTTTTTAAAGGGGAAAGGGTTTATCTATGGCTATAAATAAACCATACATTGGAGATAAGTTAAAGGGACATTCAATTTGTTAGATCGTGTCATTTTAGCACTACTGACCCTGCAAGTCTATAAGCTTAACCCCTACAAAGGGATTAAACACATAGATAAATTACCACTCAGAGGTAGCATGACCCGACCAGTTGTCTGCATCTCGCAAACAGGACTTTAAACATGTATTTAAGCCCATTTACTGTGGTAAACACATGGGCTTTCAGGGTGTAATTTTCACATTACAATGCCTTTTAAGGTAAGATGCAGTTATTTGCGTGAATCAATAACTATAATATAAGAACACAGAGGCCTAGATTTGGAGTTCGGCGGTAGCCGTCAAAACCAGCGTTAGAGGCTCCTAACGCTGGTTTTGGCCGCCCGCTGGTATTTGGAGTCAGTGATTAAAGGGTCTAACGCTCACTTTTCAGCCGCGACTTTTCCATACAGCAGATCGCCCTACGCCATTTGCGTATCCTATCTTTTCAATGGGATCTTCCTAACGCCGGTATTTAGAGTCATTTCTGAAGTGAGCGTTAGAGCTCTAACGACAAAACTCCAGCCGCCTGAAAATAGCAGGAGTTAAGAGCTTTCTGGCTAACGCCGGTTTATAAAGCTCTTAACTACTGTACCCTAAAGTACACTAACACCCATAAACTACCTATGTACCCCTAAACCGAGCTCCCCCCACATCGCCGCCACTCGATTAAAATATTTTAACCCCTAATCTGCCGACCGCCACATACGTTATACTTATGTACCCCTAATCTGCTGCCCCTAACCCCGCTGACCCCTGTATTACATTTATTAACCCCTAACCTGCCCCCCACAACGTCGCCGCCAGCTACTTAAAATAATTAACCCCTAATCTTCCGACCGCAAAGCGCCGCCACCTACGTTATCCCTATGTACCCCTAATCTGCTGCCCCTAACACCGCCGACCCCTATATTATATTTATTAACCCCTAATCTGCCCCCCTCAACGTCGCCGACACCTACCTACACTTATTAACCCCTAATCTGCCGAGCGGACCGCACCGCTACTATAATAAAGTTATTAACCCCTAACCCACCTCACTAACCCTATCATAAATAGTATTAACCCCTAATCTGCCCTCCCTAACATCGCCGACACCTACCTTCAATTATTAACCCCTAATCTGACGACCGGAGCTCATCGCTACTATAATAAATGTATTAACCCCTAAAGCTAAGTCTAACCCTAACACTAACACCCCCCTAACTTAAATATAATTTACATCTAACGAAATTAATTAACTCTTATTAAATAAATTATTCCTATTTAAAGCTAAATACTTACCTGTAAAATAAATCCTAATATAGCTACAATATAAATTATAATTATATTATAGCTATTTTAGGATTAATATTTATTTTACAGGCAACTTTGTAATTATTTTAACCAGGTACAATAGCTATTAAATAGTTAAGAACTATTTAATAGTTACCTAGTTAAAATAATAACAAATTTACCTGTAAAATAAATCCTAACCTAAGATATAATTAAACCTAACACTACCCTATCAATAAATTAATTAAACACAATTCCTACAAATAAATACAATTAAATAAACTAGCTAAAGTACAAAAAATAAAAAAGAACTAAGTTACAAAAAATAAAAAAATATTTACAAACATAAGAAAAATATTACAACAATTTTAAACTAATTACACCTACTCTAAGCCCCCTAATAAAATAACAAAGCCCCCCAAAATAAAAAAGTTACAAGCTCTTTTACCTTACCAGCCCTGAACAGGGCCCCTTGCGGGGCATGCCCCGAGAATTTCAGCTCTTTTGCCTGTAAAAAAAAACATACCATACCCCCCCCAACATTACAACCCACCACCCACATACCCCTAATCTAACCCAAACCCCCCTTAAAGAAACCTAACACTAAGCCCCTGAAGATCTTCCTACCTTGTCTTCACCATCCAGGTATCACCGATCCGTCCTGGCTCCAACATCTTCATCCAACCCAAGCGGGGGTTGGCGATCCATCATCCAGTGGCTGAAGAGGTCCAGAAGAGGCTCCAAAGTCTTCCTCCTATCCGGCAAGAAGAGGACATCCGGACCGGCAAACATCTTCTCCAAGCGGCATCTTCGATCTTCTTCTCCGATCAGCCAATAGAATGCGAGCTCAATCTGATTGGCTGATTGGATCAGCCAATCGGATTGAACTTGATTCTGATTGGCTGATTCCATCAGCCAATCAGAAAATTCCTACCTTAATTCCGATTGGCTGATAGAATCCTATCAGCCAATCGGAATTCGAGGGACGCCATCTTGGATGATGTCCCTTAAAGGAACCGTCATTCGTCGGGAGACAACGGAAGAAGAGGATGGATCCGCGTCGCCTGCTTCAAGATGGACCCGCTCCGCACCGGATGGAAGAAGATCGAAGATGCCGCTTGGAGAAGATGTTTGCCGGTCCGGATGTCCTCTTCTTGCCGGATAGGAGGAAGACTTTGGAGCCTCTTCTGGACCTCTTCAGCCACCGGATGATGGATCACCAACCCCCGCTTGGGTTGGATGAAGATGTTGGAGCCAGGACGGATCGGTGATACCTGGATGGTGAAGACAAGGTAGGAAGATCTTCAGGGGCTTAGTGTTAGGTTTCTTTAAGGGGGGTTTGGGTTAGATTAGGGGTATGTGGGTGGTGGGTTGTAATGTTGGGGGGGGTATGGTATGTTTTTTTTTACAGGCAAAAGAGCTGAAATTCTCGGGGCATGCCCCGCAAGGGGCCCTGTTCAGGGCTGGTAAGGTAAAAGAGCTTGTAACTTTTTTAATTTAGAATAGGGTAGGGAATTTTTTATTTTGGGGGGCTTTGTTATTTTATTAGGGGGCTTAGAGTAGATGTAATTAGTTTAAAATTGTTGTAATATTTTTCTTATGTTTGTAAATATTTTTTTATTTTTTGTAACTTAGTTCTTTTTTATTTTTTGTACTTTAGCTAGTTTATTTAATTGTATTTATTTGTAGGAATTGTGTTTAATTAATTTATTGATAGTGTAGTGTTAGGTTAATTGTAGGTAATTGTAGGTAGTTTATTTAATTAATGTATTGATAGGGTAGTGTTAGGTTTAATTATATCTTAGGTTAGGATTTATTTTACAGGTAAATTTGTTATTATTTTAACTAGGTAACTATTAAATAGTTCTTAACTATTTAATAGCTATTGTACCTGGTTAAAATAATTACAAAGTTGCCTGTAAAATAAATATTAATCCTAAAATAGCTATAATATAATTATAATTTATATTGTAGCTATATTAGGATGTATTTTACAGGTAAGTATTTAGATTTAAATAGGAATCATTTATTTAATAAGAGTTAATTAATTTCGTTAGATGTAAATTATATTTAAGTTAGGGGGGTGTTAGTGTTAGGGTTAGACTTAGCTTTAGGGGTTAATACATTTATTAGAATAGCGGTGAGGTCCGCTCGGCAGATTAGGGGTTAATAATTGAAGTTAGGTGTCGGCGATGTTAGGGAGGGCAGATTAGGGGTTAATACTATTTATGATAGGGTTAGTGAGGCGGATTAGGGGTTAATAACTTTATTATAGTAGCGCTCAGGTCCGCTCGGCAGATTAGGGGTTAATAAGTGTAGGCAGGTGTCGGCGACGTTGAGGGGGGCAGATTAGGGGTTAATAAATATAATATAGGGGTCGGCGATGTTAGGGCAGCAGATTAGGGGTACATAGGGATAACGTAGGTTGCAGCGGTTTACGGAGCGGCAGATTAGGGGTTAAAAAAAATATGCAGGGGTCAGCGATAGCGGGGGCGGCAGAATAGGGGTTAATAAGTGTAAGGTTAGGGGTGTTTAGACTCGGGGTACATGTTAGAGTGTTAGGTGCACACGTAGGAAGTGTTTCCCCATAGGAAACAATGGGGCTGCGTTAGGAGCTGAACGCTGCTTTTTTGCAGGTGTTAGGTTTTTTTTCAGCTCAAACAGTCCCATTGTTTCCTATGGGAGAATCGTGCACGAGCACGTTTTTGAGGCTGGCCGCGTCCGTAAGCAACTCTGGTATCGAGAGTTGCATTTGCGGTAAAAATGCTCTACGCTCCTTTTTTGGAGCCTAACGCAGCATTTGTTTGAACTCTCGATACCAGAGTTAAATTTATGGTGCGGCCAGAAAAAAACCCGCAGAGCGTTAACAGCCCTTCTACCGCCAAACTCCAAATCTAGGCCAGAATGTTTTAAAATGTACTATAGTATTTTTTTTTCTCTCTTTTTTTTTTTTAAATTAAAGTTTCCTGCATGGAATAGAACCAATTTATGTTGTCACACTTGTATAGGTGTTTCTATTTACCTGTGTAGCTGTAGAAGTTAAAGGGACAGTCTATTCAAAATTAAACTTTCATGACTCAGACAGGATATGAAATTTTATACAACTTTTACCATCAAATTTGCTTTGTTCTCTTGGTATTCTTTGTTGAAAGCTTAAAGGGAAACTGAACCCAATTTTTTTCTTTCGTGATTCAGATAAAGCATGAAATTTTAAGCAACTTTCTAGTTTACTCCTATTATCAAATGTTCTTGATTCTCTTGGTATCTTTATTTGAAATGCAAGAATGTAAGTTTAGATGCAGGCCCATTTTTGGTGAACAACCTGGGTTGTCCTTGCTGATTGGTGGATAAATGCATCCACCAATAAAAAAGTGCTGCCCAGGATCTGAACCAAGAGAAAAGCTTAGATGCCTTTTTCAAATAAAGATAGCAAGAGAACAAAGAAACATTGATAATAGGAATAAATTAGAAAGTTGCTTAAAATTTCATGCTCTGAAACACAAAAGAAAAAATTTGGGTTCAGTGTCCCTTTAAAGGGACATAAAAACACAACATTTTTCTTTCATGACTCAGTTAGAACATACCATTTTAAACAACTTTCCAATGTAATTCTATTATAAATTGTTCTTAATTTTCTTGTTCTCCTTGTTGAAAGAAAACATTTGGGTTCAGTGTCCCTTTAACCTAGGTAGGTTCAGATGCTAATTTCTAAGCCCTTGGAGGCCGCCTCTTATCTCAGTGCATTTTGACAGTTTTTCACAGTTAGACAGCACTAGTTCATATTTGTTATATGGATAACAATGTGCTCACTCCCGTGGAGTTACCTAGGAGTCAGCACTGATTGGCTAAAATGGAAGTCTAAAAGGGGGCAGTCTGCAGAGACTTAGATACAAGGTAATCTAGAGGTAAAAAGTATATTAATATTGTTGGTTATATAAAACTAGGGAATGGGTAATAAAAGGATTATCTATCTTTTTAAACAATAACAATTTTTAAATAGACTGTCCCTTTAACTTCTGCCAACGAATGCTGGATCCCTGGTGACAAGTGTGGGCCAGAGCAGACTTAAAGGGACATGAAACCCCAAAATTGTCTTTCATGATTCAGACAGAGAATACAATTTTAAACAACTTTACAGTTTATTTCTATTATTTAAATGCGTTTCCTTCTCTTGTTATTCTTTGCTGAAAGGTTTATCTTTGCAAGCTCAGGAGCAGCAAAGAACCTAGGTTCTAGCTGCTGATTGGTGGCTGCATATATATATATATATATATATATATATATATACTGATTGTCATTGGCTCACCCATGTGGTCAGTTAGAAACCAGTAGTGCATTGCTGCTCCTTCAACAAATGATACCAAGAGAATGAAACAAATTAGATAATAGAAGTAAATTAGAAAGTTGTTTAAAATCCTATTCTCTATCTGAATCATGAAAGAAAAATGTTGGGTTTCATGTCGGCTGTGACACAAAGCAATGCGGCGCGAGACATAGCAGCTGCTTCTCGCCGCGTCGCATCGCTTCTAAAGTTAAAATATTTCAACTCTGAGCGTTCAGCTACGTGAACCTGACGCAGCTGAGCGCGTAGTGGAGAAAAGGCAGGACACACTAAATGTGCATAGCCGCATCATTACGCTGCATGCCGCTCTCATTGTTTCACAGCGTCAAATTTGCAGCTGCTTAAATGCGTCCCAGTGCCTTTTTATAATCTTGAGGTTGTGATTTTGTTTTCTGTTGTGGCTAAAAAAAAAAAAGACTACCTTCGCTATAAATTACTAGACAAAACAGAATCTAAAATCTGCTAAACCAAGATGGTTCCTTTGAATATCTGCTTTGAAGAACAGTGTGTTGGTCATCCTTTAAAGGGAGATTCTAAAGATCAACTTATAACCTCCAAATCATTAAATCATGTAATGTTTGCATTACTGAGCCTAACTTGTTATATATGTTTACTCACCACACATATCAATGTTCTCTTCAGGAGCTATTTAATGGGCACACAACCCAGCTGATTTTACTGACCACCCAGCTAAAATTGTAGCCAATATTAAGCTAACAATAGCTAAAACATTGTTTCAATGTTATAAAAAAAATATTATTAAATCAATTTAGTTATGAAATTATTTTTAGCTTTGGATAGCTCAAGTAACTTTATAAATAACAGAAAATGTTATAATTTTGCAAAGTGTTACACTGCCGCCACCCAACCACTTCATAGTGCCACCCAGTTCTGTGAGGAACACAGCATGTGTAAAGTCGCACTCGCAAGAGCAGAACACGGCCAGTGAAAAAAAAGCGGAAATCGCACACAGCTGCAAATCACCAGGTGCAACGTCCATGCAGGGGTTACACACATATTAAGCTCGCTAGAAGTAACACAAAAAGAGACATAAACCAAACCCACATTTTTCTCTCATGATTCACATACAGTAGATCATCTTTCCAATTTACTTCTTTTATCTACTTTGCTTAATTCTTTTGGTATCCTTTGTTGAAGGAGTAGTAGTATATTACTGGGAGCTAGCTGAACAAATTTGTTGAGCCAATGACAAGAGGCATATATGTGTAGCCACCAATAAGCAGCAAGCTCCCAATGCATTGCTGCTCCTGAGACTACCCAGGCATATGTTTCAATAAAGGATACCAAGAGAAGAAAACAATTTGGTTAATAGAAATAAATTGGAAAAGTTGTTTACTATTGTACACCCTTTCTAAATCATGAAAGAAAACTTGTAGGTTTCTTGTTTACTTAAATGACTGATTAGAACATACTATTTCTGCATTGTACTGTACCTTTAAAGGGATCCCTATTGCAATGTCACTATCCATGACCACAGAATGTATACTTTACTTCTTCATACTGTAAAAATATTACCACCCACCTCAATACAGTAAACACCTTGAGACTTTTATATAAAATGTGCAGTTATACATAATGAAACAATTCTGCAATATATTTACATTATTTATTTGGCCCCCTTTTTGTGCAATTTAGCCCTGAAAATTGAGAAATTTCTAATTCTCAGAATTTGAAATGATCCCTGCTGAGTTCTCAAGGCTAACTCTGCTACAAATCTGCCCCTAACTGGCTATGTCAGATAACAACATAAAAAAATAATGCAACTTTAATGACTATGAATAGGCCTTGTTGCCTGAGGACTAAAACCCAGATTGGCTCCTTCAAATAAATCAAATGGCGAGTTTGATTATTGAAATATAATTGCAATAAATGGATGCTAATTTTTTATAAAAGCATTAAAGGGACACTGAACCCAATTTTTTTCTTTCGTGATTCAGATAGAGCATGGCATTTTAAGCAATTTTCTAATTTACTCCTATTATCAAATTTTATTCATTCTCTTGCTATCTTTATTTGAAATGCAAGAATAAAAGTTTAGATGCCGGCCCATTTTTGGTGAACAACCTGGGTTGTTCTTGCCGATTCGTGGATAAATCAATCCACCAATAAAAAGTGCTGTCCAGAGTACTCAACAAAAAAAAGCTTAGATGACTTATTTTTCAAATAAAGATAGCAAGAGAATGAAGAAAAATTGATAATATGAGTAAATTAGAAAGTTGCTTAAAATTTCATGCTCTAAAAAAACTGGGTTCAGTGTCCCTTTAAAGGGACATAAAACACAACAATTTTCTTTCATGACTCGGATAGAACATACAATTTTAAACAACTTTCCAATGTAATTCTATTATAAATTGTTCTTAATTTTCTTGTCCTCCTTGTTGAAAAGCAGGAAGATAAGTTGGAGTGTGCACTTGTCTGCAGCATTATATGACAGCAATTTTTGTTATACATTATACATTAGCAAGAGCACTAGATGGCAGCCCTATTTCTTGTAATGTAGTGCTCCCGATATGTGCAAGCTTCCTATCTAAATATCTCTTCAACAAAGAACAACATGAGAATGAAGCAAATTTGATAATAGAAGTAAATTGGAAATTTTGTATTCTCTATCTGAATCATGAAAGAAAACAAATGGGTTTCATGTCCCTTTAAGACTTGGCTGACATGTTATTCTGTAGCAACAACACAAAATATCTTTGTTAATACAAGCAGTTTAATGTTCTTTTAAAGCTGTACTAGAAAATCTTTACAGAGCAGATAATATTAATTAGTCATGGATACCGAATCGTTTGTCACAAATAAACATTTTCCTTTATTTCATCTGATATTTGTTCATGGGGTAGTTTGGAATCAAATTAATAAAACCATGGGTCCCACGACGTGCTTTTAAAGGTTATCGGCAGACTGGACTGTTATCTGACGGACATTTGTCTGTCAGATTATCATCTGTCCCTCACTGATTCTTTCCGAGAACCTTTAAAAGCACGTTGTGGGACCCATGGTTAGGTACCCAGAGGCGGTTGCAGCGCCCGAAGGCTCTGACTAGAACAGAACACTCAGGAGCGTTTCTGCCCTCGGGCATTAATGCATGATCTGATTGGTCCGTGTCTCTGTGAGGTCACCGGATGCACAACCAATCGGATAATGCATAGGGTTTGTCGCAAGCGCCTCGTCTCTTCAAGGCAGCAAGGAGCAGCTGGACAGTGGCTTAAAGGGACATTGTACACTAGATTTTTCTTTGCATACATGTTTTGTAGATTATCCATTTATATAGCCCATCTGGGAGTGTTTTGTAACAATGTATAGTTTTGCTTATTTTTTAAGAACATTGTGCTGATTTTCAGACTCCTAACCAAGCCCCACAGTGTCAGATGTATACGTTTGTTTACAGACTCCTGCAGGCTCCTGTTCATGTTATCTATCTTTTAATATGCAGGGTTGGGGGGGAAGTGTTTGCTCTTTTTGTTTACCCAGTCCCTTCCAGTGGGTGTCCCAGACTACCTCATCAACAGAGCTAAACTGGGAGCTTCTCAGTAAGTTTTTACGAGTTTTTATACTGGATTTTTAGATCAGCATCTGTGCATATTCTTCTTTATAGTAGTGTCTATTACATGCAGTTATATGAAAATTGTTGTATACTGTCTACTTATATAAGCCAGCAGCAGCACAACAATTTTTTTAAATGCATTATTTATTTATTCTTCAATGGGGTCAGGGATTAACAAAACCAAAGGACATTGCTCGATTGTTATTAGATAGTGTAAAATGTATTGGGTTCCTGGTCTGCAAAAAGGCCTTTCCACGTGAATGGACTGAGATTTTCTTTTGATTGTTCTCATTTACAGAAGAATTTTACAAAAATGGAAAAACATAATTTATGCTTACAAGATAAATTACTTTCCTTCCATAAGGCAGGGAGAGTCCATAACTTAATTCCTTACTGTTGGGAAATGCAACAACTGGCCACCAGGAGGAGGCAAAGACACCCCAGCCAAAGGCTTAAATACCACTCCCACTTCCCCTATCCCCCAGTCATTCTGCAGAGGGAACAAGGAAAAGTAGGAGAAACATCAGGGTATAAAGGTACCAGAAGAAATAATAAAAAAAAAGGGACCCGCCAATCAAAAAAAAAAAAAATTACGAGGGGTGTAGTGGACTCTCCCTGCCAGGAAGGAAAGGAATTTATCTGGTAAGCATAATTTATGCTTTCCTTCCATAAGGCAGGGAGAGTCCACAACTTCATTCCTTACTGTTGGGGAAACTATACCCAAGCTCCAGAGGACACAATGAATAACGGGAGGGAACAGTAAAAAGAGGCGGACCCTATTCTGAGGGCACCACAGCCTGCAAAACTGTTCTACCGAAAGCTGCAGTGGAAGCAAACACATCAAACTTGTAAAATTTAGAAAAAGTGTGTAAGGAGGACCAGGTAGCCTTACAAATCTGATCCATTGAGCTTCGTTCTTAAAAGCCCAAGAGGAAGCAACTGCTCTAGTTGAATGAGCCGTTATCCTCTCAGGAGGCTGTTGCCCCGTTGTCTCATAAGCTAAGCGGATGACACTCAACCAGAAAGATAGAGAAGTAGTAGTAGCCTTCTGCCCCTTACGCTTCCCTGTATAGATGGCAAACAAAGAGGAAGATTGTCTGAATTCCTTAGTAGCCTGAAGATAGAACTCAAGGCACAAACCACATCTAGATTACGAAGCAAACGTTCCTTCGCTGAAGATGGATTAGGACACAGGGAAGGAACAACAACTTCTTGATTAATGTTACGATTTAATACCACCTTAGGGAGGAACCTTAGTTTAGTACGTAAAACTGCATTATCAGCATGAAAAACCAGATAAGGGGGACCACATTGCAAAGCAGAAATCTCAGAAACTCTGCATGCAGAGGCAATAGCCAACAAAAAAAAAGAACCTTCCAAGATAACAATTTAATGTCAACAGTATGCATAGGTTCAAACAGAGCCTGCTGCAAAACACTAAGAACAAGATTGAGGCTCCAAGGCTGAGCCCCAGATCTAAAAAGGGGTCTGATCCTAGCCAGAGCCTTAACAAAGGATTGCAAATTCGGAAGCTCAGCCAATCTTTTGTGCAGTAACACCGACAGGGTCGATATCTGTCCCTTCAGGGAACTAGCAGATAGGCCCTTTTCCAGTCCATCCTGGAGGAAAGCTAAAATTCTGGCAACCTTAACCTTATGCCAGGAAAATCCAAGCTCCTCACACCAGTACAAGTAAGTCCTCCACACTTTATGGTAGATACTACGAGTAACTGCCTTACGAGCTTGAACCAGAGTGTCAATAACACTTTCAGAGAACCCTCTTTTGGCTAAGACTAAGCGTTCAATCTCCACGCAGTCAGCCTCAGAGAATCTAGATTTTGATGAACAAAGGAATCCTATATCTGGAGATGAGGACATTCCCACCAGATCCGTAAAGCACGTCTTCCGCGGCCACGATGGAGCAATCATAATCCCAGATGCTTGCTCCTGCTTGATGCGAGCCACCACACGAGGGAGAAACGGTAATGGAGGAAAACGATATATTAGACTGTACCTCCATGACACTGATAGGACATCTATCAATTCCGCCTGAGGAGCCCTCGACCTCGACCCGTACCTAGGTAGCTTGGTATTGAGGCCGGATGCTGTGAGATCTATCTCCGACATCCCCCACTCGCTGCATATTTCTTCAAACACCTTGGGGTGAAGAGACCATTCACCTGGGTGAAAGGATTGCCTGCTGACAGTGTACATTTGTGAGTCTCCGCCCAGTCTAGTATCTGAGATACTTCTCTCATCGCCAAGGAACTTCTCGTTCTCCTTGATGGTTGATATAGGCAACCGAGGTTATATTGTCTGATTGGAATATGATAAACTGGGACGAATCCAGAAGGGGCTAAGCCTTCAAGGCATTGAAGATTGCCCAGATTCCAAAATATTGATCGGAAGGGAGGACGACTCCCGAGTCCACAGACCTTGTGCCATCTTGGAACCCCAAATGGCTCCCCAGCCGGAAAGGCTTGTGTCCGCAGTCACAATCTCTCAGGATGGTCTCAAAAAGCACGTGCCTTGGGACAGATGATCTGGACAGAGTCACCAGGAGAGCGAGTCTCGACAGGCTCTCCAGCACAATCTGTTGAGAAAGATCTGAATGGTCGCTGTTCCATTGTCTCAGCATGCATATTTGTAAGAGTCTGAGATGGAATCTGGCAAAGGGAATTATGTCCATGCAGGACACCATGAGTCCGATTACCTCCATACACTGAGCCACTGAGGGTCTCGAGGAGGCCTGGAGGGCAAGACATGCAGAAGTAAGCTTGAAACGTCTCTGATCTGTGAGGAATATTCTCATGGATATGGAGTCTATTATACAGTAGTTCCCAGGAAATTCACCATTGTACTTGGAGTAAGAAAACTCTTTTTCAAGTTTATCTTCCATCTATGTGATCAAAGAAGACTGAGAAGGGACTCTGAATGTTCTTCCACTAGCCGAAAAGATGGTGCCTGTACCAAGATATTGTCCAGATAAGGCGCTACTGCAATACCTCATGTTCTCGCAACGGCTAGAAGAGCCCCCAGAACCTTTGTACATATCCTTGGAGCAGTAGCTAGGCCAAATGGAAGTGCTATGAACTGGAAGTGCTGATCCAGATAAGCAAAAGGAACTGAAAATGTTCCCTGTGAATCGGGACGTGAAGGTATGCATCCTTCGGGTCTATTGTGGTCATAAACTGTCCTTCCTGAACCAGAGGAATGATTGACCGAATGGTCTCCATCTTGAAAGAGGGAACACTCAGAATTGGACGGAAAGTTCCCTCCTTCTTTGGAACCACGAAAAAGGTTTCAATAAAACCCCAAAAATCTTTCTGCTATAGGTACCGGGACAATTACTCCTAGAGAGGAGAGATCCCGTGCGCAACCTAAGAAGGCAGCCCTCTTTTCTGGTCTTGTAGACAGACTGGAGAGTAGGAATCTGTCCCTGGGCGGACGAGACTTAAATCCTATCCTGTATCCTTGAGATACAATCTCCAAGACCCAAGGATCCTGGAACTATCCTCCAGAGAGATAGTAGTATGCTTAGCCAGTGTAGAAATAGCAGCATCCACCTTAGGGATGGAGCCCCACAAATCAAATTGAGAGTCAGGTACCGGGAATAATTTTTTAAAAGTAGACAAGGGGGAAAAAGAAGTTCCTACTCTTTCCCATTTGTTACTAATAATGTTCGCCATCTTAACTGGCAGAGGAAAAGTCAGAGGGACCTTCCTATCTTTGTAAACCCTGTCTAATTTAGGGATCTTAGACTCCTCAGGGAGTGTAGACTCTGGAACCTCTAGAGTAGACAGAACCTCCTTTAATAAAAAACGCAGGTGCTTAATTTTAAATCTAAAGGAGGGTTCCTCCACTGAAGGAGATTTAATAACTGAAGTCTCCAACTCAGAAAGTTCACCCTCTAAAGCTACAGGGGTTAACTCATACTCAAATAGCTGGGATATAGTAGCTAAATCCGAGAAATATTTAGATGACTCAAGGTCAGGAGAACTATCTTTAACCTTTCAATTGCATTTGTTAGAGCAAAGGCACACAGGGCCGCAGACACTGCCGATTGTAACTGCGCGGTAAAGTCCACTGAAAAAAAGCCCCCTCCAGATGGAGGATTAGTTGAGCCGTGGGGAACTGCATGTGGAGCGGGTAATGTAGAGAGGGTAGTAATTTCTCGGGACCCAGATTCCTGAGAAGTAGATGCCTCAGAAGGACTAATAGAGCTATAAGTATTAGAAGGCTTGTCTCCCTTCTTAGACTTTAAAACAGTGTTTAGGCAAATGGAACGAAAGAACAAAAACAAGAATTATTAATCAGTACAGAAGGAGCGGAACCTTCTTATGTAGTATCATAGTCCTCCATAGCTACAGTATGTATATACCCACAGAAGGACAATAAAAAAGAAACACTTTTATTTAAAAAGCGCCACCTTAATACTCCCAAAGGCTGGGGCACTCACCACCTCCTAGACCTAGACAGCTATCAGTGAAAACGCTCTCCTCTGGAGTGATGTCTGCAGCAGGATCTTAGGAAATGAAAGAGACCACACCCGGTCACATAATATGTAAGACAGGACTTCCCCTGCTATGAAAAAGGGCGCCAAGCTATTATGAGCTGCGCAATACTTCAAAAACAAAAGTGAAACCTGTTAGTTCCAAGCCAAAAACACACAGCCTATGAGCCTAAAAAAACTCTCACATTAAGCAGATATAAATCCCCAAACTGTTCAAATAATCTCCCTGAAGGAGATATTAACCCTTGATCCTATCGAGGTATAAAGGAGCGGCCACTGTGACCCTCTATAGCATTTTATGTATATATACAAAACGGTCTTACACTCCAGGATCCGTGATGTGGAACAGGCACAGCCTCTCAAGTTTACAGTCTTGCAGCAGCGCTTCTGAGATGGACTTGGGTGTGTAGCAGCAAGCAGTGAAACTCGTCAACACTGATTGCTCAGGAGCTGTTAGCGACAGTCTGGATGGATTCGCAGAAAAACTTTCCCTGCAACTCCAGAAACTTTCATCAATACTCTCACAGATGTTGACATAATTACTTATAACTTCAGTCCTTTCTCGAAGGGAACATACCCTTACATGACTATCCAAATCTTCTGACACTTCTCTGCCACCTCCAATAGTGAGGAAAGGCAAAGAATGACTGGGGGATAAGGGAAAGAGGAGGGATATTTAAGCCTTTGGCTGGGGTGTCTTTGCCTCCTCCTGGTGGCCAGGTGTTGTATTTCCCAACAGTAAGGAATGAAGTGGTGGACTCTCCCTGCCTTATGGAAAGAAATTTGCGTTTATTTTATGCATCTTAATGGGAATGTACATCTGATATTCCTATGTGAAAAAACTAAAATTTTGGATGAAAACATGAAGACATTGCCTTACAAATCCTAGTTTACTTCAGTGTTTTATGCACTTTGTGCTTGCTTTGTGGCATTCAGACTGGTTAAGCGATTACCTTTACTGCTAAAGCCTCCGCACTTTCCCTGCACGTTTTCTCGATCTCAAGGTGGTTCTGCATGAAGTTTACTTCTTCGATAACCATGTGAGAAACTGAAAAGAATAAAAGTAAATGTGTGACATATATATATATATTTGTTTTCATATATTTCAGTTTGTAAACCTTGTGGTTGAAATACAACGTACACACAATTTATGTATTATGATGACGGAATTATCTAACAAGCTAAACCGTTCTGCTGCTACAGGTGACAATACTGTATTGGTTAATCGCTGAGTGGTGTAAGCGGATCACAACTGCAGGATTCCTTTTCTTGAGCACAAGCAAAGCAATCAAGTTAAAGGTACTTTGGTTAAAAATAATTTGGAATAAAAATCTTCTGTCATCAAAATGAAACAATTATTTAAAGGGACCTTTACAACAAATGCATATGGTTAATATTCTATGATTAACAATCCTATATAATAAAAGGCCAAGTGTGTTTGTCCGAAGCTGTCATGCGCAATAGAGACTGCGCACGAGGACAAACACACCTGGCCTTCCAACTGGCGTCATGTGGTGGAGTGGGCGTGACCGGGCGGGTGCAACGTGGGCGTGTCCGGGCGGGTGTGACGTGGGCAGGGCCGGCGTGACGCGGGCGGGGTCGGGCAGGGCCAGATGCCGAGAGACAGAGAGCTCTAAAGAGGGGGGATAGAGAGAGCAGAAGAGGGGGGATAGAGAGAGGGGGAGAGAGACAGCAAAAGAGAGGGGGAGAGAGACAGCAAAAGAGAAGGGGGAGAGAGACAGCAAAAGAGAAGGGGGAGAGAGACAGCAAAAGAGAAGGGGGAGAGTGCGCAAAAGAGAAGGGGGAGAGAGCGCAAAAGAGAGGGGGGAGAGAGCGCAAAAGAGAGGGGAGAGAGAGCGCAAAAGAGAGGGGGGAGAGAGAGAGAGCTAGGGGTGGGACTGCTGTACTGCAAAAAATGGCCCGTGTACACAGGCTTTAGGACTAATATATATATATTTTTTTATTATTATTTTTTATTTAAAATAATAAAAAAAAATAATCAGGAAGTGCATGGCTGGCTATACACAACTGGTCTCACAGGATAAAAGCTCCCTTTACATACAACAAGGTAACAAATTAAAGGGAAGTCAAACAGACACTTTCATGTTTCAGACAGAGCATGCAAAAAAGGAAACTTTTTAATTTACTTCTTTTGTCAAATTTACTTTGCTCAGTTGGTATCCTTAAATGGACATGAAACCCAAATGTTTTCTTACACGATTCAGCTAGAACACACAATTTTAAACAACTTTCCAATTTACTTCTATTACCATATTTGCTTCATTATTTTGTTATCCTTTGTTGAAAAGCAGGGATGTAAGCTCAGGAGTGTGCACGTGTCTGCAGCACTGTATGGCAGTAGTTTTGTAACAATGTTATACATTAGTAAGAGCACTAGATGGCAGCACTATTTCCTGTCATGTAGTGCCTCAGGAATGTGCACACTACCTACCTAGGTATCTCTTGAACAAAGAATAACATGAGAATAATCTGTTTTAAAATTGCTTTCTTTATCTCATTAATAAAAGAAAAATGGTGGGTTTCATGTCCCTTTAATGAAAAGGATACGTAGGTAGACACAGGAGCATTACTGGAAACTAGCTGGTGATTGGAGGCTGCACACATATGCTTGCTCTGAAGCTGAAATTAATTAGAGTATCCCACAAAAGTGAGTACACCCCTCACATTTTTGTAAATATTTTATTATATATTTTCATGTGACAACACAGAAGAAATTACACTTTGCTACAATGTAAAGTAGTGAGTGTACAGCCTGTATAACCGTGTAAATGTGCTGTCCCCTCAAAATAACTCCACACACAGCCATTAATGTCTAAACCATTGGCAACAAAAGTGAGTACACCCCTAAGTGGAAATGTCCAAATTGGGCCCAAAGTGTCAATATTTTGTGTGGCTACCATTATTTTCCAGAACTGCCTTAACGCTCTTGGGCATATAGTTCACCAGAGCTTCACAGGTTGCCACTGGAGTCCTCTTCCACTCCTCCATGACATCACAGAGCTGGTGTATGTTAGAGACCTTGCACTCCCCCACCTTCCATTTAAGGATGCCCCACAGGTGCTCAATAGAGTTTAGGTCTGGAGACATGCTTGGCCAGTCCATCATCTTTACCCTCAGCTTCTTTAGCAAGGCAGTGGTCATCTTGGAGGTGTGTTTGGGGTCATTATGTTGGAATACTGCCCTCCAGATAAGTCTCTGAAGGGGAGGGATCATGCTCTTCTTCAGTATCTCACAGTACATGGTGGCATTCATGGTTCCCTCAATGAACTGTAGCTCCCCAGTGCTGTCAGCACTCATGCAGGCCCAGACCATGACACTCCCACCACCATGCTTGACTGTAGTCAAGACACACTTGTCTTTGTACTCCTCATCTGGTTGCTTCCATACACGCTTGACATCTGAACCAAATAAGTTTATTTTCATCTAATCGGACCACAGGACATGGTTCCAGTAATCCATGTCCTTAGTCTGCTTGTCTTCAGCAAACTGTTTGCAGGCTTTCTTGTGCATCATCTTTAGAAGAGGCTTCCTTCTGGGACGACAGCCATGCAGGCCAATTTGATGCAGTGTAGAGTCTGAGCACTGACAGGCTGACCCCCACCCCTTCAACCTCTGCAGCAATACTGGCAGCACTCATACGTATATATCCCAAAGACCTCTGGATATAACGCTGGGCACGTGCACTCAACTTCTTTGGTCAAATATGGCGAGAGGACTGTTCTGAGTGGAACCTGTCCTGTGAAACAGCTGTATGGTCTTGCCCACCGTGTTGCAGCTCAGTTTCAGGGTCTTGGCAATCTTCTTATAGCCTAGGCAATCTTTATGTAGAGCAACAATTATTGTTTTCAGATCCTCAGAGTTCTTTGCCATGAGGGCCATGTTGAACTTCCAGTAACTAGTATGAGAGAGTGTGAGAGTGATAACACCAAATTTAACACACCTGCTCCCCATTCACACCTGAGACCTTGTAACACTAACGAGTCACATGACACCGGGGAGAGAAAATGGCTAATTGGGCCCAATTTGGACATTTCCACTTAGGGGTGTACTCACTTTTGTAGCCAACGGTTTAGACATTAATGACTGTGTGTCGAGTTATTTTGAGGGGACAGCAAATTTACACTGTTATAAAGGCAGTACACTCGCTACTTTACATTGTAGTAAAGTGTAAATTCTTCAGTGTTGTCACTTGACATATACTGTATGTGCAATAGTGCAATAATAAAAGCTCAAAAAATTTACAGTATTTACTTTTTGTAACTTAAAGTCCCTTTAAACATGATTTATATTTTTTTAGTGAAAAATGAGAAGTAAAAGCTATTTAAAGGGACATAATACTCATATGCTAAATCACTTGAAACTGATGCAGTATAACTGTAAAAAGCTGACAGGAAAATATCACCTGAGCATCTCTATGTAAAAAAGGAAGATATTTTACCCTACAATTTCCTCAGCTCAGCAGAGTAAGTTATGTGTAAAAAGTTATACTCAGCTGCTCCCAGTTGCAGGTAAAAAAAAATAAAAAATGAAGAAATGAACTGCAGCGATTCAGCATCAGCAGTGCTGAGGTCATGAACTCTTTTACTGTGATCTCATGAGATTTGACTTAACTCTCATGAGATTTCAATGTAAACTTCCTTACACTGAATAGGGAAATAACATGAGAGTGCACAAGGCTCATCCCTTCGGCTGTCCCAGGACAGACATACTGATATGCTGCTTAGAAGTCCTTTACAATGGGATGTGGCTACCGAGAAACTTTTGAGGCAAAATATCTTTCTTTTTTACATAGAGATGTTCAGGTGATATTTTCTAGTCAGTTTTTTACAGCTATGCTGCATCACTTTCAAGTGTTTAAACATTTGGGTATTATGGCCCTTTAAGCATAAATTCAAACTAATACAGTATATGTTATGTACTGCCTAGTACTGCTCATTGGTTGATAGGCACAACTCCCACAGATCCGTTGGTGGAGACTGATAAATCTCTGCAAGCCTGACAAGAAAACCCAAGTTTATTTGGGTATGAACATATATTTACAAAGAATAATAATAATAATAAAACACAACACAAAAATGTTTCTTTACCCAACCTTTGTAGAAAATCATGGCCTGATTCTAGTCTTCAGATAATGAGCTCCATTTATTATCTGCCGGGCATGAGGTTCACTACCATTAACCTTATCAGCCCAGTCTTGCAGCGAGCAGGCAGTATCCGCTGCCTGCATTGTGCTATGCCACTCCCTGCGCATGTTCTATCTTTCACAAGCAGGGGCTGTCAATCCATCCTTATCTGACCAGAGTGAAATCCACCACACATTAGGTGGTGGAGACGCTAAGTAGAAGCAGTCTGAAACGCTGGGGCCCTGAAGCTGCCTTTGCAGCTTAATAAATGGAGCCCAATGAGCTCTGCACTTACACACTGAATATTTGTATAATTTATTTATCCATTGTTATTTACTTGCTGTGGGTAAATTGTTATAAACTACACAAGATAAGAAAACAACAAGCTTATCCATCTGTGTGTCCCCTTTGTTTTTTGGGTTTGTTTATTTAAAAAATATGGCAAAGACTCATGAGAGCCAAAATGCTGCAAATCTCTCTGGCAAAATAATCTTTAAGCTATTTCACTACGGTGTGAAGCAGATTTATGTGCATGTTATGTACTATACATAGGAACATATTATTCATAGTTTTGTGCTCTAGTCTTACTACTTGTAGAGACAAATGAAAATAAAGAACTACCACCTACATGAATTCGATATTTTTACAATTAAAAGAACTATAAAGACTGCATTCTCCCCCTAGCCGCTAGCTAAAACCACCTGGGCTTAACCACCACTGCACCAAACACCCTAACTGCCGGATTCACCATCCCAAATAACCAATCAATTGCAGTGGGGGGGGGGGGGGTTAGCTGTTAGTAGGGTAAGTGCAGTTGGAGGTTCAGCAGTTTAAGGGTTAATTATATTATTATTTGTTCTAAACTAAATACATTAAACATCATTTTTGTCAAATTTTATATAAAAAAAAATGTAAAAAAATTCTTGAAACATTTATTAGAAATGATTAGTCAGAAACTAATTTTTCTACCAATCAAAAAAAACAAAGTGGCCCAACACATGAGGTGTGATAAATGTTTAGGGGTTAATAGTATGATGGGGTTTTACCATCAGGTGTTGTTGGGAACGGGGTGTTAATTGCAAAAGGTTTTATTTTGATGGGGTTTATCGCAATTTAAAGGGACACTGTCGCAAAACCCAAACTTATTTCTTTCATGATTCAGATAGAGAATGCAAATTTAAGCAACTTTCTAATTTACTCCTATTATAAATTTTTCTTCGTTCTCTTGCTATCTTTATTTGAAAAACCAGGAATGTAAGCATAGGAGCCAGCCCATTTTTGATTCAGCACATGGGTAGCGCCTGCTGATTGGTGGCTAAATGTAGAACCAAAAATGGTCCGGATAGGTAATTGTAGGTATTTTATTTAATTAATTTAATGATAGTATAGTGTTAGGTTTAATTGTAACTTAGGTTAGGATTTATTTGACAGGTAATTTTGTAATTATTTTAACTAGGTAACTATTAAATAGTTCTTAACTATTTAATAGCTATTGTACATGGTTAAAATAATTACAAAGTTGCCTGTAAAATAAATATTAATCCTAAAATAGCTACAATGTAATTATAATTTATATTGTAGCTATATTAGGATTTATTTTACAGGTAAGTATTTAGCTTTAAATAGGAATAATTTATTTAATAAGAGTTAATTAATTTCGTTAGATGTAAATTATATTTAATTTAGGGGGGTGTTAGTGTTAGGGTTAATACATTTATTAGAATAGCTGTGAGCTCCGGTCGGCAGATTAGGGGTTAATAATTGAAGTTAGGTGTCGGCGATGTTAGGGAGGGCAGATTAGGGGTTAATACTATTTATTATAGGGTTAGTGAGGCGGATTAGGGGTTAATAACTTTATTATAGTAGCGCTCAGGTCCGCTCGGCAGATTAGGGGTTAATAAGTGTAGGCAGGTGGAGGCGACGTTTTGGGGGGCAGATTAGGGGTTAATAAATATAATATAGGGGTCGGCGGTGTTAGGGGCAGCAGATTAGGAGTACATAAGGATAACGTAGGTGGCGGTCGGCAGATTAGGGGTTAAAAAAATTATTAGAGTGGCGGCGATGTGGGGGGACCTCGGTTTAGGGGTACATAGGTAGTTTATGGGTGTTAGTGTACTTTAGAGCACAGTAGTTAAGAGCTTTATAAACCGGCGTTAGCCCAGAAAGCTCTTAACTACTGACTTTTTTCCTGCGGCTGGAGTTTTGTCGTTAGATGTCTAACGCTCACTTCAGACACGACTCTAAATACCGGAGTTAGAAAGATCCCATTGAAAAGATAGGATACGCAATTTACGTAAGGCGATCTGCGGTATGGAAAAGTCACGGCTGAAAAGTGAGCGTTAGACCCTATTTTGAGTGACTCCAAATACCGGAGGTAGCCTAAAACCAGCGTTAGGAGCCTCTAACGCTTGTTTTCACGGCTAACGCCATACTCCAAATCTAGGCCTAAGAGTTTAATAGAACTTTGGGCCGTAATAAGATTGGACCTGTGTAAATGAGTTGTCCTATGTAAAAGGTAGTTAAACTGTGAAATCCATAAAATCCAGGCCACCACTTATGACCATGCCCCTTACTCACATATACAGTGGTTGGCTGTGCCCAAATCCCAATGCTTACAAATGGAGGACTGTTATCCATATAAGAGACAGTATGTTTTATTTAACTTGCAAAAACATTCAAGGTGAATAATCAAGGCTTGTAGTACCCTCTTAATAGACACAGAAGGAAGCTGAGTAATTTAGGTACCTTATATTAACAAACATTACTAAATGAGCATGGTATTATGTTTATTTTACATTTTTGCTCTCTTTGACAAAACATTTTACATTACAGATGGTCCTTTTCACCTACTAACACCCGACCATTAGTTAGTCAAATTAAGTGCTCACTGTCATTTCATGTATTCCGTTCCTATTTGTATGTGAGCTTCTGGCTATTTAATATTATTACTAATAAACTGAAGTTTTATGACGGTGAGTGGATCCTTTGTATTTTTTGACTGCCATGCAGCCATTAAATATACAGTATATATTGATTAGTGATACAAAATGGACACTGTTGAAAGCTGCAAAGCAAATCCTGGGTATTAGGTTACCTTAGACAAGATCACCATTGCAACATATTAACCCTGGATATATGTTGCTTCCTTTATTTTTTACATTCTCTAGGAATACGTGACAAACCGATCTGTAAGGAAATCAACCTGATCGCAAAATGTGGTTTCTTTGACTTATCTCAGAGAGAGAAAGCACAGCACTCATATGTATTGCACGCTGTAGCAAGGATACTGCCAAGCCTTCAATTATATTCCAACATCAGCAACACTAATCCAGTAAAAAGACTTTTGCTTTTGTAAGTGACCCTGCAAAAATGAAATAAAAGGTCTTTTTATTGGATTAGTGCTGCAAATGTTGGAATAAAATTCTTAGACTTATCACCTAATTTAAGAAGAAACACTCAGAATAAAGGTGAGCTACATTTTATTAACAGCATAATCTAAAAACATAAATTATGCTTACCTGATGATTTAATTTCCATCGAAGGGAGGAGAGTCCATAACGTCATTCATTACTATTGGGAATTAAGAACCTTTGCACCCGGAGGAGGCAAAGACACCCCAGCCAAAGGCTTAAATACCTCCCCCACTTCCTTAATCCCCCAGTCATTCTGCAGCAGGAACCAAGAACAGTAGGAGAAATATCAGGGTATAAATGGTGCCAGACGATGATGAAATTTAGGTCTGCCCAACGGAGAAACGGGCAGGAGCCGTGGATTCTCCTCCCGTCAATGGAAATGAAATTATCAGGTAAGCATAATTTATGTTTTCCATCTAAAGGGGAGGAGAGTCCACAGCTTTATTCATTACTATTGGGAACAAATCCCCAACTCTAGAGGACACTGAATGAAACCGGGAGGGTAAAAGGCAGACCCTAATCTGAGGGCACCACAGCATGCAAAACCTCTCTCCCAAAAACAGCTTCCGCAGAAGGAAAAAGCGTAAAATTTGTAAAAGTGTGTAAAGAGGACCAGGTAGCCGCCTTACAAATCTTCTCCATAGAGGCCTCATTCTTGAAGGCCCAAGACGAAGCCACAGCTCTAGTTGAATGAGTCGTGATCCTCTTAGGAGGCTTATGTCCCGCTGTCTCATAAGCCAAGCGAATCAAGCGCCTCAACCAAAAAGACAAAGAAGTAACAGAGGCCCCTTGCGCTTCCCAGAATACACGACAAAAAGAGATGTAGACTGTCTGAAATCCTTTGTAGCCTGAAGATAAAACTTCAAGGCATGAACCACATCCAGGTTATGAAGTAACCTCTCCTTAGGAGAAGAAGGGTTAGGACACAAAGAAGGAACAACTATTTCCTGATTGATATTACGGTTAGACACCACCATAGGGAGAAACCCCAACCCAGTACGAAGTACAGCCTTATCCGCATGAAACACCAGATAAGGAGGATCACTTTGCAAGGCAGCTAGCTCAGATACTCTGCGTGCTGATGCAATAGCCAACAGGAAGAGAACCTTCCACTACAGAATCTTAATGTCTAAGGAATGCATAGGTTCAAACAGAACCCTCTGCAAAACCCTAAGGACTAAGTTTAAGCTCCAAGGCGGAGCCGACTGTCTAACGACATGCCTGATCCTAGACAGAGCCTGAACAAAAGATTGGATGTCAGGGAGCTCAGCGAGTCTCCTATGCAACAAAACTGATGATGTCGAAATCTGTCCTTTTAAGGAACTAGCGGCAAGACCCTTCTCCAAACCATCTTGGAGAAAGGATAGAATCCTGGATACCTTCACCTTATGCCAAGGATATCCATGCTTCTCACACCAGGACAAGCAAGTCCTCCACACCTTATGGTAGATGCGACAAGTGACTGGCTTTCTTGCATGAATTAGAGTATCACACTTCCAGAAAAGCCTCTCTTGGCTAAGACTAGGCGTTCAATCTCCACGCAGTCAGCCTCAGAGTATCTGGATTTCAATGTTGAAAGGGACCCTGTTCCAGCAGGTCCCTGCGGCAGGGTAATCTCCACGGCGGAGAGATTGACATCCCCACCAGATCCGCAAACCACGTCCTCCACAGCCACGAAGGAGCAATCAGTATGGCCGAGGCCTGCTCCTGTTTAATGAGAGCCACTACACGAGGTAGAAGTGGTAACGGTGGAAAAATGTAAGCTAGGTTGAATCCCCAAGGTACTACTAAGGCATCTATCAGCTCTGTCTGGGGTTCCCTGGACCTCGACTTCTATTGAGGTAGCTTGTAATTGTCTGGACGCCCTGAGATCTATCTCCAGCATACCCCATCTGAGACAAATCTCTGCAAACACCTCTTGGTGTAGAGACCATTCCCCCGGATTGAAGGATCGCCTGCTGAGAAAGTCTGCTTCCCAGTTGTCCACACCTGGAATGTGAATCGCTGAGAGCGAGCAGTCCTGGGACTCTGCCCACTCCAGAATCCGAGAGACCTCCCTCATCGCGAGGAGGCTCCTCGTACCCCCCTGATGGTTGATGTAAGCCACCGAGGTAATGTTGTCGGTCTGGAATCTGATGAGACTGACCGACCCCAGTTCCAGGATGTTGATCGGAAGAAGAGACTCCTCCCTGGACCACTTTCCTTGTGCCATCCTGGCATCCCAAACTGCTCCCCATCCCGTCAGACTGAAGTCCGTGGTTACAATCTCCCAGGACGGTCTCAAGAAGGATGTCCCAATGGACAGTTGCTCCAGGACGAATCCACCAAGAGAGGGAATTCTGAGTATCCATGGATATCAGCTATGATAGATCTGAATGATCGCCATTCCACTGTCTCAACATGCACAACTGAAGAGGTCTGAGATGGAACCTGGCGAATGGGATGACATATATGCTTGAAACCATGAGACCTATCACCTACATACATTGAGCCACCGATGGGCTTGTGGAGGACTGAAGGGCAAGACAGGTGGACGCAAGCTTCCTGCGTCGCTGATCTGTGAGAAATATCTTCATGGACATAGAGTCTCTTATCATGCCCAGGAATTCCACCCTGTTGCTGGGAACCAGGGAACTCTTTCCTGAGTTGATCTTACAACCGTGAGATTGGAGCAGAAGAAGAGCCCTCAAACGACCCTCTGCGAGGCTGAGCGACGGCGTCTGAACTAGGATGTTGTCCAGGTAAGATGCCACTGCAATGCCCCTGAATCTGGCCACTGCAAGCAGCACCCCCAGAACCTTCATGAAGACTCTCGGAGCCGTTGGCAGACCAAAGGAAAGGGCCACAAACTGGAAGTGTTGGTCCAGAAACGCAAATCTTAGGAACCTGAAGTGTTCCCTGTGGATTGGCACATGAAGGTAAGCAACCTTCAAGTCTACAGTTGTCATGAACTTTCCCTCTTGAACTAGGGGCAGAATAGATCTGATCGTTTCCATTTTGAACGATTGAACACTTTAGGTCCAGAATCGGGCGGAACGTGCCCTCCTTCTTTGGAGTAACAAAAAGGTTGGTATAGTACCCTAGATCCTTTTCTGCAAGGGGTACTGGTATGATAAACCTGAGAGAGGTGAGATCTCTCACACACTCTAGAAAGGCCTCTCTCTTCTCTAGTCTTGAAGACAGGTTTGACAGGAGGAATCTGCCCATGGGCAGATGGGATCTGAACCCTATCCTGTAATCCTGGGAGACAACTTCTACTACCCAAGGGTCCTGAACGTCCTGCAACCATGCCTCTCAGAATAGAGATAATCTGTCCCCTACGTGATCCGGAGACCGGTCAGGGGCTGCCCCTTCGTGCCGATTTCGTCTCGGCAGGCTTCTTGCTCTGCTTAGACTTGTTCCAAGATTGAGCCGGCTTCCAAGATCCCTTGGACTGGTCCGCTTTTGCAGTGGGTTGCTGGCGCTAGGCCTTGTCCGCACAAAAGGAACAAAAAGTAGATCCCTTAAGCTTAGCATTCTTATCCTGCAGTAGGAAAGCTCCCTTGCCTCCCATAACCATGGATATGATCGAATCCAACTCTGGACCTAACAGGATCTTCCCTTGAAAAGGCAGGGACAACAGCCTTGACTTGGAGGTCATGTCCGCAGACTAAGATTTTAGTCACAGAGCCCGGCATGCTAAAACAGAAAAACCTGACACCATAGCATTCAGGTGAATAATTTGCATATTGGCATTACAGATGAAATAATTGGCGACCTTCAGCACCTTAATCTTCTACTGTATCTCGTCGATGGAGGTCTCCCCCTTGACCATTTAACAAAGGGAGTCGCAGCTCCAGAGACCGCCGCAACGCCCACTGCTGGCTGAAAAACAAGCCACGTGTGCTGAAACATCTTTCTCAACATGTTTTCCAACTTTTTATCCATGGGTTCCTTAAACAACGAACTATCCTCGAGGGGAATAGTCGTCCACTACGCGAGCGTAGAGATAGCCCCATTGCGAATCTTAGAAATTTGAAGTGATCCTTGTGGATTGGAACATGAAGGCAAGCATCCTTCAGGTCTATATAGTCGTCATGAATTGCCCCACTTGAACCAGGGGCAAAATTGACCTGATTGTCTCCAATTTGAATGATGGAACTGACAAAAACTTGTATAGAGCCTTTAGGTCCAGAATTGGACGAAGCGTGCCCTCCTTTGGGACCACGAAAAGGTTTGAAAAATACCCCAGACCTCTTTCTGCTGGAGGGACTGGGATGATAACCCCGAGAGATGAGAGATCGCTCACACACCCCAGTAAGGTATCTCTCTTTTCTGGTCTTGAAGAGGTGTTTGACAGGAGGAACTACCTATGGGCGGATACGATTTGAAACCTATCCTGCACCCCTGGGTGACAACCTCCAGGACCCAAGGGTCTGTAACGTCTCCCTTCCAGGCCTCCGCAAAAAGAGATAGTCTGCTGCCTGCCTGATCCAAGGACGGGTCGGGGTCCGCCCCTTCATGCCGATTTTGACTCGGCTGGCTTCTTGTTCTGCTTGTACTTTTTGCAAGTGTTTGCTGGCTTCCAAGATCCCTTGGATTGCTCAGATTTTGGGGCAGGTGGTGGCGCTGAGACTTGTCCGCACGAAAGTGACGAAAAGTAGATCCCTTAGGTTGGCCTTTTTATCCTGAGGTAAGAAGGCACCCTTGCCACCCGTGACTGTAGATATGATAGAATCCAGGCCGGGCCAAACAAAACCTTCCCCTTGAATGGTAGGGAAAGCAAGAGAGACTTAGATGTCATGTCAGCAGACCACAATTTTAGCCACAGAGCACTGCGGGCTAAAATAGAAAAGCCTGATGTCTTAGCATTCAGGCGAATAATCTGTATGTTAGCATCACAAATGAACAAATGCGCTACCCTTAGGGCTTTGATTCGTTCTAGAATCTCATCGAGGGGAGTCTCCACCTCGATCATTGCTGATAGTGCGTCACACCAGTAGGTAGCCGCACCAGCCACTGCAGTGACTGCCACCGCCGGTTGGAAAACGAACCCCGTGAGTTGGAACATCTTCCGCAACATGAACTATATCTTTTTATCCATGGGTTTCTTAAAAGAGGAGCTATCCTCAAACGGAATGGTCGTTCTCTTAGCGAGTGTGGAGATAGCACCATCCACTTTAGGGACGGTTCCCCACAGTTCAAGCTGCGTGTCCAGAACAGGGGAAAAAAAAGAAGAACCCAGTTTTTCCCATTCATTCTTAATAATGTTCGCCATTTGATAGGAAGACATGGGGCACTACCCTGTCCTTGTAAACCCTATCCAGTTTAGGGATCGAAGGTTCCTCCGGGAGTTTTGGTTCCAGAACCTCCAGCGTAGCAAGCCCTTCCTTCAGCAGAAAATGCAAATGCCCCATCTTAAATTTGAAATCTGGTTCCTCTGCGGACGAAGGCCTAGAAGTAGCTGATTCCTACCCAGAAACAAGTGATGTATGAAGCAGTGGACTCTCCTTCCATTAAGATGGAAAACTGGGTTTATGTCCCTTTAACAGTTGGCAACAGTACAAGTTTGCACTTCACTTACCCTGCATTGTCTTCCCTACTTTTCTAAATGTCTTCTTTCTCTTGGCAATATGTATGACTGAGGGATCATAGGAAAGTGGGACGGATTAAAAGTTCTGTTATGTTGGGTGCTTTGCCTCTTCCCACATTTCACAAAATAAATGTATTTAATCGGGGAAGCATACCTTTGTTTTCTTTTTCTCCCTGGTGGTGATTTTTTTTGTTTTCAGTTGAATGTATGGATATTACTGCACTTGAAGGTAAAAACATGAATAATAAATAATAAGAACATACCTACTACTGCTCTGGGAGGAAATCATTACAAGAGTATAGGCTGCTAATTAATTTTGTTAAAGGGGCATTAAAAACAAAATTGAAATTAACATCAGTGTACTTTCGAGTAAAATAATTTTTGCTGTACACTTCTATGAGCAAAAATACTTCTAGTAAAAGCTGCTATTGTTTTCAGAGAGAACTGTTTTGTGCATATGTAACATATTTAGATATATCCATGCTGTAGCATTTTATTGTCTGCTCGCTTTAGAGTGCATTCTTTTTCTCACTTTTATATCCTTTTAAAGGGACAGTCTAGTCAAAATTAAACTTTCATGATTCAGATAGGTCATGCAATTGAATTGAATTTTATCCAATGTACATGAAATTTGCTCTGTTCTCTTGATACTCTTTGTTGAAAGCTAAACCTAGGTAGTCTCATATGTCAATAGAGGCCACCTCTTTTCTCATGGCATTTTGACAGTTTTTCACAGCTAGACAGCGCTAGTTCATGAATGTCCATTAGATAACACTGTGCTCACTCCCGTGGAGTTACCTAGGAGTCAGCACTGGTTGGCTAAAATGCAAGTTTGTCAAAAGCACTGAAATAAGGGGGAAGTCTGCAGAAGTTTAGATACCAGGTAATCACAGAGGTAAAATGTGTATTAATATAACTGTGTTTGTCATGCTAACCTGGGGAATGGGTAATAAAAGGGATTATCTATCTTTTTAAACAATAAAAATCCTGAAGTAGACTGTCCCTTTAAGCAATACAATTCAAAGGATTTGAAATCAAAATAAAAATGTTTTATAAGCATTTCAAACTGTTTGTTAAAAAAAAATATGCAGGGTGCTGAATATCCATGTCACTTTTTGCCAGTAAATTTAGTCAAACAACCAATCATTCATATAAAAGATCAGCAAATAAATATTTTTATGAAAAATGTCAAATTGAAACAGTTTCTTTAAGTGAAATTGCCAGGAAATAAATGTTGCATACACAGGGATTCATTATTCACTGGTTGACATCCAGCAGTTGTATGGAGGGAAAAGCCACATCTCCACTAGAACAAAATAATTCACTTTAAATGTCCCTTTAAATAATTTGCAGGCTCAAAGACAGCACCAATCAGACATCAAAGATCATTCTATTTACTAATGGATTTTAACATCTGTTTCCTTTCATCTTATAAATACTAAATAAATAATGTAAAGCTAAACTAATGTACACTTACCGTTAAGGTGCATAAAAATTAGATTGTTCTGTGGTGCAAGTTTATCTCATGTTAGGAGCTTTAGCAGAGAGATGGGATCTGGTGTCCCTTGTTGGTATCACATTACTAGCATCTATTATTAAATGGGTCTATTCTTCAGCAGCAATAATGAGGAATGGGATCAGAACCATGATCTAGCAGACCTAAAGCGGTCATTAATACCAAAAAGTTCTTCAACGAATAAAAGGATATTAGATAACTTGAGATTCTACTATAAACTGTGTTGTAAAAAATCTTTGCAAAACACTTTCAATATTTATTTTGTCCCTTTTTCCTGTAATATAACTCTGAAAATTGTTGGCTTTCCAATTCAATTTAAAAGTGGAAGTATAGACACGAGACTTAAAAAGACATTGGACTGTAAAAAATATATTCAAATCCAAAGAATCTGATATAGCATTTATAGACAGGGATTATAACCTTAAAGGGATAGTCTAATTGAAAAGAGAAAAGAGAAGAAGTAAGAAGAAAAGAGAGAAGAGAAAAATGGATTAACACTCCGGAGGTTAGACTTTTGACTTTATAAATTAATTCTGCTTATTTTTTCAATACTTGTTTCTCAAAGTCTTCCCCTCTCCATTCGTTTTTGACTGGCCAATGATATACAAGTAGTACTTCTGAGTCCCCAAACTTTTGATAATTTGTATTTCTAGCATAGAATTCTCTGTATACAATAAAATCAGTATCACCTTTCTCAATTTCCCATAGGTGTTCCCTAATTCTTTTATTTACAAGTTTAGGGGTCTGTACTATGTATTGTTTTTCACATTCACATTCCAAAAGCTATACCACCCCCTTCTCCATGCACCTAATTGTATCTTTAATACAATACACTTCCCCCATAGCTGTGCTTTGCAACGACATACATAACCCACTCAATGCTAGGCTGTATTTTAGGTTTTTGGCTCTTCTGTATATAAATCTTGGTTGAGGTTCCAATTTATCCATAAAAACTGTGCCAACACTAGTTGCCTATGGTGTATGTTGTAAATCGTTTATAAATGTTACATCTATCTTACTAATTTCAGGAGCTTCTTTTTAGGTGGCAATTGTTCGAATTTACATAAAATTATTTTAAAGTGTGTTATAAACGTATCATTCACAATTTCAATATCTAAATCCAAAAATGTAATTTTATGTTTATTGGATTTCAGAAATAAACTTTATTGAATTCTGGTTTTCATTCATATCCTGAATGAAAGCCTTTAGAAAGTATAATATCGTCTATGTACCTTAACCTATACAACGAGGAAACATTACATGTAACCAAAATTAAATCACCTTCCCATGTTAAAGTATCTAAAATATATAAGAGTTGAGTCATATCTTTAAAATATGATGGTAATTTTTGGACATATCTATGTAAAAATCGATCTAAGTATTGTGATAGATTGCTAGTTACAGAGTTGATGCCGGAAATCATTGGTCTACCTGGAGAATTCTCCAAACTCTTATGTATTTAAGGTAAATAATAAAATACTGGAATCCTCAGGTGATCAATTTAATTATTAATCATTGATAATTCACTGCTCTTAAGCTTTAATGGGATTTTAATAATATCCTATATACCATTGTTGGGTTAAATTTCAATATTTTAAAGGAGTCTTCCTCCTCTAGTAGTCTATCTGCTTATTTTATATAATCCAATTTATCTAAGATAACCTCCTCCTCCATTATTCACAGGTTTTATGATTAGGTCATTACATTTCTGTAAATTCTTGATATCTTCACTTTGCTTCCTACTCACATTAGACCTGGAACCATTAACATTTTTTTTTCCTTTCTGAATAAGTTCTTCAAACTCCTCCAAACTCCTTTCTCATGTGTAGGGTAACATTTTGACTTTGCTTTAAATCTGTATGCGCAAAACCCTAAGGATCTAGCATCATTGTTTTTTGTTCGTAAACACTGGGGCTAAATTAATTATCTCCCTTCTGTTTTAAGAAATATCTTTTAGAGTTAATTTTTGAACATATTGTTTCAAATTGTATAATGTATAAATGTTTTTATCTTTGGGAAGGGGCAAAATTTAAACCCAAAAACCTAAAACGTTTTCTTCCTCCTTATTGAGGATCGCTTTACTTAAAGGGACATTATACACTCATTTTTTCTTTGCATAAATGTTTTGTAGATGATCTATTTATATAGCCCATAAAGTTGTTTTTTTTTAAAATTAATGTATAGTTTTGCTTATTTTTAAATAACATTGCTCTGATTTTCAGACTCCTAACCAAGCCCCAAAGTTTTATGTGAATACGCTCGACTACCTACTCCAGCTTGCTCCTGTTTGTGTAAAGGGTCTTTTCATATGCAAAAGAAGGGGGAGGGGGGGGAGTGTCTTATTTGCCACTTGCAGTGGGCTTTCCAGCTACCTTTTCAACAAAGCCAAACTGACAGCTTCTAAGTAAGTTTTTAAACAGTTTTATACTGGATTTTTATGTCAGTATCTGTGCATCTTATTCTTTATAGTAGTGTCTATTAAATGCAGTTATATGAAAATGAGTGTATACTGTCCCTTTAAAGGGACATTGTACACTAGATTTGTCTTTGTATAAATGTTTTGTACATGATTCATTCATATAGCCCATATTGGAGTTTTTTTGTAAAAATTAATAGTTTTGCTTATTTTTAAATAACATTGTGCTGATTTTCAGACTTCTGACCAAGCCCCAAAGTTGTAGATGTATACTGTTGTATACAGACATCAGATTGCTTCTGTTTGTATAATAGGTCTTTTCATATGCATGAGAGGGGGTAGGGTCTGCTCCCAGCCCCTCTCTTTCACTGGGTGTTCCAGCCTAACATCATTAGAGCTAAATTGGGAGCTTCTAAGTAAGTTTTTAAAAGGTTTTATATTGGATTGTTACATCGGTATCTGTGCATATTATTCTTTAAAGTAGTGTCTATTACATGCAGTTAAATGATAATTTGTGTATACTGTCCCTTTAAATTAAAGTTTCTTTTAGGATCAGGAGTAACTTTTGGTGTTTCAGATTCCTTCTTTTCTCCTCCCCCTCTTTTTCCTCTAATCCTCTTTTTCTTAAAGTCATGAGGGGGGTGTCAACTCCCTGACAATGTGAAGGTGACGGTGGTCTCTTAGAGAGACTATAAGGTGGCTATGAAGTACAAGTTAAGGGTATGCACTTTTAACGAACATATCACTGAGTAGTGTGAAGCGGTACTGGATATTGGTTTGATGTGAGGATTCAGAATAAGTATAATTTTTAATTGACTTTTATTAAGTAGATATATCATTTGTATTATTAAAAGCAAGAGGATCAATCAAAAGTAATTCAGCGCAACCAAATACAATAATACAAAGGGATAATCAAGTCTCTGAATATTTATATTCTATAGTCCTTAATGAAATATGCAATGCAAAACGAAGTAATATAAAGTAGAAGAGGTTAGTAAATGGATGTCTCCTTACCGGAAATTAACTCAATCATATGAGGTACTGTATGCTCACAAACGAACTGATGTTAATTTAGCCCTTGGTCTAGGGTTGATATCATCTGTAGCACCTTCTTGGAGTAGGAGATTTCTTTCCCATGATGGGATGCTAGGAGCTGAAGAGTACAGAATTGGAGACCAGAGGATATACAGTATAAGTACCATACTCCTGGGAGACACCAAGGCAACACACCAAAGAAGATTTTGGAAGTTTCTAACAGACAACTGCCATACGCAAGATTGCAGAGAAAGAAATCTCCTACTCCAAGAAGGTGCTACAGATGATAACAACCCCAGACCAAGGGCTAAATTAACATCAGTTTGTTTGTGAGCATACATTACCTCATATGATTGAGTTAATTTCCGGTAAGGAGACATCCATTTACTAACCTCTTCTACTTTATATTACTTCGTATTGCATTGCATATTTCATTAAGGACTATAGAATATAAATATTCAGAGACTTGATTATCCCTTTGTATTATTGTATTTGGTTGCGCTGAATTACTTTTGATTGATCCTCTTGCTTTTAATAATACTTACAGTGTTAAGGGTACACTGAATCATTTGTTCATGCTGCACAATACATTGATCTAACACTTGAATACATACATTTATGTTAAATTTCTTTCCCATTGGTATATGGGTATAGGCTGACAGTTGAGTGTTGGAATTACATCTTGCTTTACAGATATATAATTTGACATATTTTTCTTATATACATATATATATATTTTATTTTTTATTTTTACAAGAACTGGTCCTATATAATTTTATTTTCTACTTTTTCCTTTTCGAAAGGTGCATGCCAATATTATTATATTTGTAAAAGTCTTCTCCTTTAAGTTTAATAATATACTTCTAATGTATGAAATAGATTTTTTTAAACATATATATGAATTATTACTGTTTATATGAACTTCAACCTATAAGGGAATTATATCTAGCATTATTTAAAGGGACAGTCTACATCAGAATTTTAAATGTTTAAAAAGATAGAAAATCCCTTTATTACCCATTCCCCAGTTTTGCATAACCAACATAGTTATATGAATATCTTTTACCTCTGTGATTACCTTGTATCTTAGCCTCTGAAGACTTATCTCAGTGCTTTTGACAGACATGCAGTTTAGCCTATATATGACATACATGAACTAGTACTGTATAACTGTAAAAAAAACATTCAAAATGCTCTGAGCTAAGAGGCGATTGTCAACGGTTTAGAAATCAGTTTGAGCCTACCTAGGTTTAGCTTTTCAAAAATACCACCAACGGAACTAAGCAAATTTGATGATACAAGTAAATTGGAAAGTTGTTTAAAATTGCATGCCTGGATGAATGAACCAGGGCGGAGCCGGCCGTGGTTGAAGATGGCCGCAAACCACTGAAGCTCCATTTTTACTTTCCCCTTGCAAGTGGCTGTAATGCTTACTATACCCCATGCTAAAGCCTACAAACGATAGGGCGAAAAAATTAAGTGAACCTGATGGAATAGGTGTTACTTGAAGCCCTTTCGTGCCAACGGCTGGGAGATTTATAAAAAGGACCATGGTGTCTGTGAAACACCTGGGAAGCGGACCTGTATACCTCAGGGAGTGAAGGAGAGCGGAGCGGACTACACGCTGAACGTATCCCTAGCGGGGGAAGCCTTGAATCGAGTGAGCAGGCTGAATCTCCCCCGGAACCCCGCAAAAGTGACAGGCGGACCCTGAGGCTATGATTACAGCTTAGGTAAGACTGAGCTGTAGACTGTTACCTGATTGCTGAACTGCTATGCATAGCATGGCCCGTCTTTAATCCCACAGAGAGATCTGACTGGGAGATATATGAGTGACCCATTTAAAAACTTGTTTGGAGGCTATTCTTTTTAAAAGATATAGGCACGGACAACAAGAGGGCTGACTTGGCCCACCTGGTCATCTCCAGCTGACTACGGAAATTTGAAAAGTGGAATTTACACTAACTAGCCTATAGACATGCATGTCTTTTTTTACAATCCAAAACTGTATGGATAAACGCTCTATCCTAAGGAAGGGAATAAACTGCATCAATTTTAAAGGATACTATTTGCAAACACACACCTGGGGTACTGAATACATAGAGGTAGTAGTGCCTATATAGAGTATTACCTTTTTAGTATCAATTAGGACAGTACAGGTCTACTAATTGGATACCTTTACTATCAGGCACTAGTGCATTGAGGTCTTTGAATAATGGCATCTAAAAAGACCAACAAACAGGATAAAAACTGTCTAAGACACACGCCAGTCAAACATCAAAGATGGACACATATTTAAAAACGGCAGACCCTGTTTGTATAGATGACAACAAAAGGAGGTCTTTGCAAAGCACGCAAAATTCACCAATTACCTCCCATACCCAGGAACTAAATTTAACGATCTACAATTCCTACCCTCTAAAGAAGACATTAAGAAACTTCTTACTGAAATTAATCAAATCAAGCAATGCATTCAGACAAAGCTTCACATGGTGAAAAAAGAACACTACTGACTTAGTCACTTCAACTATGTCAACAAGGTGAAATAATT
Source organism: Bombina bombina (assembly GCF_027579735.1). NCBI lineage: Eukaryota > Metazoa > Chordata > Amphibia > Anura > Bombinatoridae > Bombina > Bombina bombina. Next base: position 227,965,330 of record NC_069507.1, on the reverse strand, counting down.
ACATCAATGCAGAACCAATTAGAAGATATTTAAAACAGAAACAGAAGACTTAATCTCAGGATTAGGGGAATCCTTAAAAATATCCTTACCCCAAATTTGGAACAATATCTACTTCCGCTCTTCTCTACTCTTACGAGAATGGATACTTACTCAACTAAGACTTTGGAACATACTCATAGAGCTCTAAGGCCTAAATCACTTACTGGAGAAATCCCAAGGGATGTTATTACAAAATATGCACACTATAAAGATAAAGATTTAATACTCCAAGCAGCAAGAAAGCAACAAAAACATAATTTATGCTTACCTGATAAATTTATTTCTCTTGTAGTGTATTCAGTCCACGGGTCATCCATTACTTATGGGATTATATCTCCTTCCCAACAGGAAGTTGCAAGAGGATCACCCAAGCAGAGCTGCTATATAGCTCCTCCCCTCACATGTCATATCCAGTCATTCAACCGAAACAAGACAAGAAAGGAGAAACCATAGGGTGCAGTGGTGACTGGAGTTTGAATTAGAAATTTAGATCTGCCTTAAAAGACAGGGCGGGCCGTGGACTGAATACACTACAAGAGAAATAAATTTATCAGGTAAGCATAAATTATGTTTTCTCTTGTTAAGTGTATTCAGTCCACGGGTCATCCATTACTTATGGGATACCAATACCAAAGCTAAAGTACACGGATGATGGGAGGGACAAGGCAGGAACTTTAAACGGAAGGAACCACTGCCTGTAGAACCTTTCTCCCAAAAACAGCCTCCGAAGAAGCAAAAGTGTCAAATTTTGAAAATTTTGAAAAAGAGTGAAGTTGCAGCCTTGCAAATCTGTTCAACAGAGGCCTCATTCTTAAAGGCCCAGGTGGAAGCCACATCTCTAGTGGAATGAGCTGTAACTCTTTCAGGAGGCTGCTGTCCAGCAGTCTCATAGGCTAAGCGTATTATGCTACGAAGCCAAAAGGAGAGAGAGGTAGCCGAAGCTTTTTGACCTCTCCTCTGTCCAGAGTAAACGACAAACAGGGAAGAAGTTTGATGAAAATCTTTAGTTGCCTGCAAATAGAACTTCAGGGCACGGACTACGTCCAGATTATGTAAGAGTCGTTCCTTCTTTGAAGAAGGGTTAGGACACAGTGATGGAACAACAATCTCTTGATTGATATTCCTGTTAGAAACTACCTTAGATAAGAACCCAGGTTTAGTACGCAGAACTACCTTGTCTGAATGGAAAATCAGATAAGGAGAATCACAATGTAAGACAGATAACTCAGAGACTCTTCGAGCCGAGGAAATAGCCATCAAAAACAGAACTTTCCAAGATAACAGCTTAATATCAATGGAATGAAGGGGTTCAAATGGAACACCTTGAAGAACTTTAAGAAGTAAGTTTAAACTCCCCGGCGGAGCAACAGTCTTAAACACAGGCCTAATCCTAGTCAAAGCCTGACAAAAGGCCTGAACGTCTGGAACTTCTGCCAGACGTTTGTGTAGAAGAATAGACAGAGCAGAAATCTGTCCCTTTAACGAACTAGCAGATAAGCCCTTTTCTAAACCCTCTTGTAGAAAAGACAATATCCTAGGAATCCTAACCTTACTCAATGAGTAACTCTTGGATTCGCACCAGTATAAATATTTACGCCATATCTTATGGTAAATTTTTCTGGTAACAGGTTTCCGAGCCTGTATTAAGGTATCAATAACCGACTCCGAGAAGCCACGCTTTGATAGAATCAAGCGTTCAATCTCCATGCAGTCAGTCTCAGAGAAATTAGATTTGGATGATTGAAAGGACCCTGAATTAGAAGGTCCTGCCTCAGAGGCAGAGACCATGGTGGACAGGATGACATGTCCAATAGGTCTGCATACCAGGTCCTGCGTGGCCACGCAGGCGCTATCAGAATCACCGATGCCCTTTCCTGTTTGATCCTGGCAATCAGTCGAGGAAGCATCGGGAATGGTGGAAACACATAAGCCATGTTGAAGACGCAAGGGGCTGTCAGAGCATCTATCAGCACCGCTCCCGGGTCCCTGGACCTGGAGCCTTCAGGGAGTTCCAGACTGCGCCCCAACCTAGAAGGCTGGCATCTGTTGTTACAATCGTCCAATCTGGCCTGCGAAAGGTCATACCCTTGGACAGATGGACACGAGAAAGCCACCAGAGAAGAGAAACTCTGGTCTCTTGATCCAGATTTAGTAGGGGGGACAGATCTGAGTAATCCCCATTCCACTGACTTAGCATGCATAATTGCAGCGGTCTGAGATGCAGGCGCACAAATGGCACTATGTCCATTGCCGCTACCATTAAGCCGATTACTTCCATGCACTGAGCCACTGACGGGCGTGGAATGGAATGAAGGACACTGTAAGCATTTAGAAGTTTTGATAACCTGGACTCCGTCAGGTAAATTTTCATCTCTACAGAATCTATAAGAGTCCCTAAGAAGGAGACTCTTGTGAGTGGTGATAGAGAACTCTTTTCCACGTTCACCTTCCACCCATGCGACCTCAGAAATGCCAGAACTATCTCTGTATGAGACTTGGCCCTTTGAAAGCTTGATGCCTGTATCAGGATGTCGTCTAGATACGGAGCCACCGCTATGCCTCGCGGTCTTAGAACCGCCAGAAGTGAGCCCAGAACCTTTGTAAAGATTCTCGGGGCCGTAGCCAACCCGAAGGGAAGAGCTACAAACTGGTAATGCCTGTCTAGAAAGGCAAATCTTAGGTACCGATAATGATCTTTGTGAATTGGTATATGAAGGTAGGCATCCTTTAAGTCTACCGTGGTCATGTATTGACCCTCTTGGATCATGGGTAGGATGGTTCGAAAAGTTTCCATTTTGAATGATGGAACTCTTAGGAATTTGTTTAAGATTTTTAGGTCCAAGATTGGTCTGAAGGTTCCCTCTTTCTTGGGAACCACAAACAGATTCGAGTAAAACCCTCGCCCTTGTTCCGTCCGCGGAACTGGGTGGATCACCCCCAATACTAAGAGGTCTTGCACACAACGTAGAAATGCCTCTTTCTTTATTTGGTTTGCTGATAACCTTGAAAGATGAAATCTCCCTTGTGGAGGAGATGCTTTGAAGTCCAGAAGATATCCCTGAGATATGATCTCCAACGCCCAGGGATCCTGGACATCTCTTGCCCAAGCCTGGGCGAAGAGAGATAGTCTGCCCCCCACTAGATCCGTTTCCGGATAGGGGGCCCTCTCTTCATGCTGTCTTAGGGGCAGAAGAAGGCTTTCTGGCCTGCTTGCCCTTGTTCCAGGACTGGTTAGTTTTCCAGCCCTGTCTGTAACGAGCAACAGGTCCTTCCTGTTTTGGAGCGGAGGAAGTTGATGCTGCTCCTGCCTTGAAATTACGAAAGGCACGAAAATTAGACTGTTTGGCCTTTGACTTGGCCCTGTCCTGAGGAAGAGTATGACCCTTACCCCCAGTAATGTGAGCAATAATTTCTTTCAAGCCGGGCCCGAATAAGGTCTGCCCTTTGAAAGGAATATTAAGCAATTTAGATTTAGAAGTCACGTCAGCTGACCAGGATTTAAGCCATAGCGCTCTGCGCGCCTGGATGGCGAATCCGGAGTTCTTAGCCGTTAGTTTGGTTAAATGTACAACGGCATCAGAAACAAATGCATTAGCTAGCTTAAGTGCTTTAAGCTTGGCCATAATCTCATCCAATGGAGCTGTGCGAATGGCCTCTTCCAGAGACTCAAACCAGAATGCCGCAGCCGCAGTGACAGGCGCAATGCATGCAAGGGGCTGTAAGATAAAACCTTGTTGAACAAACATTTTCTTAAGGTAACCTTCTAATTTTTTATCCATTGGATCCGAAAAAGCACAACTATCCTCCACCGGGATAGTGGTACGCTTAGCTAAAGTAGAAACTGCTCCCTCCACCTTAGGGACCGTCTGCCATAAGTCTCGTGTGGTGGCGTCTATCGGGAACATTTTTCTAAACATCGGAGGTGGGGAAAAAGGCACACCGGGTCTATCCCACTCCTTGCTAATAATTTCTGTAAGCCTTTTAGGTAAAGGAAAAACGTCAGTACACACCGGTACCGCAAAGTATCTATCCAACCTACATACTTTCTCTGGAATTGCAACCGTGTTACAATCATTCAGAGCCGCTAATACCTCCCCTAGCAATACGCGGAGGTTCTCAAGCTTAAATTTAAAATTAGAAATCTCTTAATCCGGTCTCCCTGGATCAGATCCGTCACCCACAGAATGAAGCTCTCCGTCCTCATGTTCTGCAAATTGTGACGCAGTATCAGACATGGCTCTCACATCATCAGCGCGCTCTGTCCTTAACCCAGAGCTATCGCGCTTGCCTCTTAATTCAGGCAATTTAGATAATACCTCTGTCATAACAGCAGCCATGTCTTGCAAAGTGATTTGTATGGGCCTCTCTGATGCACTTGGTGCCACAATATCACGCGCCCCCTGAGTGAGGGGGGGGAAGGTACTGACACGTGAGGAGAGTTAGTCGGCATAACTTCCCCCTCATTGTTTGGTGATAATTTCTTTACAGATATAGATTGACTTTTATTCAAAGTGACATCAATACAATTAGTACACATATTTCTGTGGGGCTCCACATTGGCCTTCAAACATAGAGAACAAGCAGATTCATCTGTGTCAGACATGTTTAAACAGACTCGCAATGAGACTAGCAAGCTTGGAAAAACCTTTCAAGTAAATTTACAAGCAATATAAAAAATGCTACTGCGCCTTTAAGAAGCACAAAAAAACGTCACAGTTGAAATAACAAAGAATCAAATCAGTTATAGCAACCAAATCTTCACAGTAAATGCATTAAGTTAGAAGAGTATTGCACCCACTAGCAAATGGATGATTAACCCCTTAATACCCAAAAACGGATAATCAAATTAACAATTAACGTTTTTTATCACAGTCAAACACACTGTCACAGGTCTGCTGTGACTGATTACCTCCCTCAAAATGACTTTTGAAGACCCCTGAGCTCTCTAGAGACGTCCTGGATCAAGGAGGAAGGAGCAGGAAGACTGAAACTGAATTTTTACTACACAAAAAAGCGCTAAAATAGGCTCCTCCCACTTCTATTACAACAGTGGGAAACCTCAGTTAATCATTTATATATAGAAATAAACAACAGCCATGTGGAAAATTTCATGCCCCAAAAGATTTATCACCAAAGTACCTCACAAAAAACGAATAACATGCCAGTAAACGTTTTAAACATACACTTTAAAAGTTTGATAGTGTTATTAATAAGCCTGCTACCAGTCGCTTCTACTGCAGTTAAGGCTTATACAATACTTCGGTATAAACAGTATTTTCTTAGTCAATTCCATTCCTTAGAAAATTACTTATTGTACATACATTCATCAGCCTGATACCAGTCGCCACTGCATTTAAGGCTGTACTTACATTACATCGGTATCAGCAGTATTTTCTTAGTCAATTCCATTCCTTAGAAAAATAATTTACTGCACATACCTCGTTTGCAGATTCCCCGCATGCTATTCCCTTTCTGAAAGTTACCCCACTCCTCAGAATGTGCGAGAACAGCCAGTGGATCTTAGTTACTTCTGCTAAGATCATAGAAAACGCAGGCAGATTCTTCTTCTAAATACTGCCTGAGAACAAACAGCACACTCCGGTGCCATTTAAAATAACAAACTTTTGATTGAAGAAATAAACTAAGTATAAAAACACCACAGATCTCTCACAACGACCTATCTAGTTGAGTTGCAAGAGAATGACTAGATATGACATGTGAGGGGAGGAGCTATGTAGCAGCTCTGCTTGGGTGATCCTCTTGCAACTTCCTGTTGGGAAGGAGATATAATCCCATAAGTAATGGATGACCCGTGGACTGAATACACTTAACAAGAGAAATATATCATTTGAAGGCCACACTATCCAGATATTCACAGATTTATGCCCGAGAACACTGCAAAAGCGTAGAATGTTACGATTTTTAACCATCTACACCAACTTAATGTACCATACAGGTGGGGATTCAATTTTAACCTTAAAGCAACGCTGAATGGGAAATCAGCAACGCCACGCACTTTGGAAGACTTGGATGCTTTTTGTACCACCTTAGAAATAAATCCCCCTTCTCTCCCCTCTTTAAAAGATCAAGATGAACTGGCGCTAACCCCTAATCATATGGATCAAGTAACCCCAAGACCACAAAGAACACAATGGACTAAGGCCTCTAATACAAAGCAGAAACAAATAGAAAGTCCTATTATCAAGAAGTATACTTCACTTGAGAACAAAATGGACTAAAGTTTTTAATAAGAAGCAGAAACAAAAACAAATAGAATATATATATATATATATATATATATATATATATATATATATATATATATATATATATAAAAAAATTCTCTTCATTGCACCTATTAGAAGTGCACTTTTTTTCCTCCTATGAATGGTCCTCTCATCCCCCTACAGACAGATCCATATGAATGGTTATGAAGATTTCACTGCACCTATAAAAGTACACTTTTTTTTTACTGCACTTCTAAAAGTGCACTATTTTTCTTCACAAACAGAGCCATATGATTGGTTATGAAGATCTATAAAACACATTTCACATAATATCACATTTTGAAGATGATTTGCATATGTGTATGTATGTATGTATACAATTTTCCCACATTATGTCACAATTTGATATATTTGGATAGATATCACTTTATTTCACTTTTTTAATTACACTTTTTATTAATACACAAGCTATAATGTGTATAATGTGTATAATGTGTCTTTACTCTTTTTAAATCATAATGACAACAGAAACTACCCAAAAAAAAGCCTCCAGTTCCTGTAAATTTTTGGGCTGTCTTGCATGAACTGCACGTTTGAGATCTCCCCAGAGTGGCTCAATGATATTGAGGTCAGGAGACTGAGATGGCCACTCCAGAATCTTCACTTTATTCTTCTGTAGCCAATGACAGGTCTACTTGGCCTTGTGTTTAGGATCATTGTCATGTTGGAATGTCCAAGTACGTCCCATGTGCAGCTTCCGGGCTGATGAATGCAAATTTTCCTCCAGTACTTTTTGATAACATACTGCATTCATCTTGCCATCAATTCTGACAAAATTTCCTGTGCCTTTGTAGCTCACACATCCCCAAAACATCAGCGACCCACCTCTGTGTTTCACAGTAGGAATGGTGTACCTTTCATCATAGGCCTTGTTGACTCCTCTCCAAATGTAGCGTTTATGGTTGTGGCCAAAAAGCTCAATTTTGGTCTCCTTACTACAATTGACTTTGTGCCAGAAGGTTTGAGGCTTGTCTCTGTGCTGTTTGGCATATTGTAAGCGGGACACTTTGTGGCATTTGCATAGTAATGGCTTTCTTCTGGCGACTCGACTATGCAGCCTATCTTTCTTCAAGTGCCTCCTTATTGTGCATCTTGAAACAGCCACACCACATGTTTTCAGAGAGTCCTGTATTTCACCTGCAGTTATTTGTGGGGTTTTCTTTGCATCCCAAACAATTTTCCTGGCAGCTGTGGCTGAAATTTTAGTTGGTCTACCTGACCGTGGTTTGGTTCCAACAGAACCCCTCATTTTCCACTTCTTGATTAAAGTTTGAACACTGCTGATTGGCATTCTCAATTCCTTGGATATCTTTTTATATCCCTTTCCTGTTTTATACAGTTCAACTACCTTATCCCGCAGATCCTTTGACAATTCTTTTGCTTTCCCCATGACTCAGAATCCAGAAACGTCAGTGCAGCACTGGATGAAAGATGCAAGGGTCTGTCAGGAGTCCAGAAACTCACTGACCTTTTATAAACACACACTAATTACAAGCAAACAGATCACAGGTGTGGCTGGTTATCTTTAATAGCCATTTAACCCCTTAACGACCAAGGACGTACGCCACACGTCCTCAAAAAAAATACAGTTAATGACCGAGGACGTGTGGCGTACGTCCTTGGTCTGGAAAGCAGCTGGAAGCGATCCTGCTCGCTTCAAGCTGCTTTCCGGTTATTGCAGTGATGCCTCAATCTCGAGGCATCCTGCAATAACCCCCCTTGGCCATCCGATGCAGAGAGAGCCACTCTGTGGCCCTCTCTGCACCGGACATCGGTGGCCGGTATCGGTGGTGGGTGGGAGCAAGTCTGGGAGGCGGGTGGGCGGCCATCGATGTGCCGAGTGGAGTGGAGGGGGGCGGGATCGGGGGCGGGACAGACTGGGGCACGCACGGGAGCGCGCGTGCACGGGGGATGGCGGGCGGGAGGGAACCGCTACACTGCAGAAAAAAAAGTTAAGAAAAGTTTTAAAAAAAACAAATATAAAAAAATAATAAATATAAAAAAATAATAATGATCATCTAAGGGTTCCTGAAGGGGTGGGGGGTTGGTCTTGGGGGGGGGGAAGCTACACTACAGAAAAGGGCAAAAAACCCTAAAAAACAAAATGGCGCCCATTAAGGCAGAGGGGGAGGGTTAGAAAGCTGTTTGGTGGGGGATCAGTGAGGTTGGGGGCTAAGGGGGGATCCTACACAGCAGCATATGTAAATATGCCCCCCCCCCAAAAAAAAAAAAGAGCCCAAATATAACTTTTATTTTAGTACTGGCAGAGTTTCTGCCAGTACTTAAGATGGCGGGGATAATTGTGGGGTGGGGGAGGGAAGAGAGCTGTTTGGGAGGGATCAGGGGGTCTGATGTTTTAGGTGGGAGGCTGAGCTCTACACTAAAGCTAAAATTAACCCTGCAAGCTCCCTACAAGCTACATAATTAACCCCATCACTGCTAGCCATAATACACGTGTGATGCGCAGCGGCATTTGGCGGCCTTCTTAGTACCACAAAGCAACGCCAAAGCCATATATGTCTGTTATTTCTGAATAAAGGGGATCCCAGAGAAGCATTTACAACCATTTGTGCCATAATTGCACAAGCTGTTTGTAAACGATTTCAGTGAGAAACCTAAAATTGTGAAAAATTTTACGTTTTTTTTAATTCGATCGCATTTGGCGGTGAAATGGCCTAGATCAATACTTTGGGTTGTCTACTACACTACACTAAAACTAAAATTACCCCTAAAAGCTCCCTACATGCTCCCTAATTAACCCCTTCACTGCTGGGCATAATACACGTGTAGTGCGCAGTGGCATTTAGCAGCCTTCTAATTACCAAAAAGCAACGCCAAAGCCATATATGTCTGCTATTTCTGAACAAAGGGGATCCCAGAGAATAATTTACAATAATTTAAACCATAATTGCACAAGCTGTTTGTAAATAATTTCAGTGAGAAACCAAAAGTTTGTGAAAAAATTAGTGAAAAAGTGAACAATTTTTTGTATTTAATTGCATTTGGCGGTGAAATAGTGGCATAAAATATACCAAAATGGGCCTAGATCAATGCTTTGGGATGTCTACTAAAAAAAAATATATGCATGTCAATGGATATTCAGAGATTCCTGAAAGATATCAGTGTTCCAATGTAACTAGCGCTAATTTTGAAAAAACATAATTTATGCTTACCTGATAAATTCCTTTCTTCTGTAGTGTGATCAGTCCACGGGTCATCATTACTTCTGGGATATTACTCCTCCCCAACAGGAAGTGCAAGAGGATTCACCCAGCAGAGCTGCATATAGCTCCTCCCCTCTACGTCACTCCCAGTCATTCGACCAAGGACCAACGAGAAAGGAAAAGCCAAGGGTGAAGTGGTGACTGGAGTATAAATTAAAAAATATTTACCTGCCTTAAAAACAGGGCGGGCCGTGGACTGATCACACTACAGAAGAAAGGAATTTATCAGGTAAGCATAAATTATGTTTTCTTCTGTTAAGTGTGATCAGTCCACGGGTCATCATTACTTCTGGGATACCAATACCAAAGCAAAAGTACACGGATGATGGGAGGGATAGGCAGGCTCTTTATACAGAAGGAACCACTGCCTGAAGAACCTTTCTCCCAAAAATAGCCTCCGATGAAGCAAAAGTGTCAAATTTGTAAAATTTGGAAAAAGTATGAAGCGAAGACCAAGTTGCAGCCTTGCAAATCTGTTCAACAGAGGCCTCATTCTTGAAGGCCCAAGTGGAAGCCACAGCTCTAGTAGAATGAGCTGTAATTCTTTCAGGAGGCTGCTGTCCAGCAGTCTCATAAGCTAAACGAATTATGCTACGAAGCCAAAAAGAAAGAGAGGTAGCGGAAGCTTTTTGACCTCTCCTCTGCCCAGAGTAAATGACAAACAGAGAAGACGTTTGTCGAAATTCCTTAGTTGCCTGTAAGTAAAATTTTAGAGCACGGACTACATCCAGGTTGTGCAGTAGACGTTCCTTCTTTGAAGAAGGATTTGGGCATAAAGAAGGAACAACAATCTCTTGATTGATATTCCTGTTAGTAACTACCTTAGGTAAGAACCCAGGTTAAGTACGCAGGACTACCTTATCCGAATGAAAAATCAAATAAGGAGAATCACAATGTAAGGCTGATAATTCAGAGACTCTTCGAGCCGAGGAAATAGCCATTAAAAATAGAACTTTCCAAGATAACAACCTTATATCAATGGAATGAAGGGGTTCAAACGGAACGCCCTGTAAAACATTAAGAACAAGGTTTAAACTCCATGGTGGAGCAACAGTTTTAAACACAGGCTTAATCCTGGCCAAAGCCTGACAAAAAGCCTGGACGTCAGGAACTTCTGACAGACGTTTGTGTAACAGAATGGACAGAGCTGAGATCTGTCCCTTTAATGAACTAGCAGATAAACCCTTTTCTAAACCTTCTTGTAGAAAAGACAATATCCTAGGAATCCTAACCTTACTCCAAGAGTAACCTTTGGATTCACACCAATATAGGTATTTACGCCATATCTTATGGTAAATCTTTCTGGTAACAGGTTTCCTAGCCTGTATTAAGGTATCAATAACTGACTCAGAAAACCCACGTCTTGATAAAATCAAGCGTTCAATTTCCAAGCAGTCAGCTTCAGAGAAGTTAGATTTTGATGTTTGAAGGGACCCTGTATCAGAAGGTCCTGTTTCAGAGGTAGAGACCAAGGTGGACAGGATGACATGTCCACCAGGTCTGCATACCAAGTCCTGCGTGGCCACGCAGGTGCTATTAGAATCACTGATGCTCTCTCTTGTTTGATTCTGGCAATCAATCGAGGAAGCAACGGGAAGGGTGGAAACACGTAAGCCATCCTGAAGTCCCAAGGTGCTGTCAGAGCATCTATCAGGACTGCTCCTGGATCCCTGGATCTGGACCCGTAACGAGGAAGCTTGGCGTTCTGTCGAGACGCCATGAGATCTATCTCTGGTTTGCCCCAACGTCGAAGTATTTGGGCAAAGACCTCCGGATGAAGTTCCCACTCCCCCGGATGAAAAGTCTGACGACTTAAGAAATCCGCCTCCCAGTTCTCCACTCCCGGGATGTGGATTGCTGACAGGTGGCAAGAGTGAGACTCTGCCCAGCGAATTATCTTTGATACTTCCATCATAGCTAGGGAGCTTCTTGTCCCTCCCTGATGGTTGATGTAAGCTACAGTCGTGATGTTGTCCGACTGAAACCTGATGAACCCCCGAGTTGTCAACTGGGGCCAAGCCAGGAGGGCATTGAGAACTGCTCTCAATTCCAGAATGTTTATTGGCAGGAGACTCTCCTCCTGACTCCATTGTCCCTGAGCCTTCAGAGAATTCCAGACGGCACCCCAACCTAGAAGGCTGGCGTCTGTTGTTACAATTGTCCAGTCTGGTCTGCTGAATGGCATCCCCCTGGACAGATGTGGCCGAGAAAGCCACCATAGAAGAGAATTTCTGGTCTCTTGATCCAGATTCAGAGAAGGGGATAAGTCTGAGTAATCCCCATTCCACTGACTTAGCATGCACAGTTGCAGTGGTCTGAGGTGTAAGCGTGCAAAGGGTACTATGTCCATTGCCGCTACCATTAAGCCGATTACCTCCATGCATTGAGCCACTGACGGGTATTGAATGGAATGAAGGGTGCGGCAAGCACTTTGAAGTCTTGTTAGCCTGTCCTCTGTCAGGTAAATCTTCATTTCTACAGAATCTATAAGAGTCCCCAGGAAGGGAACTCTTGTGAGTGGAACGAGTGAACTTTTCTTTTCGTTCACCTTCCATCCATGTGACCTTAGAAATGCCAGCACTAACTCTGTATGAGACTTGGCAGTTTGAAAGCTTGAAGCTTGTATCAGAATGTCGTCTAGGTATGGAGCTACCGAGATTCCCCGCGGTCTTAGTACCGCCAGAAGAGCACCCAGAACCTTTGTGAAGATTCTTGGAGCTGTAGCCAATCCGAATGGAAGAGCCACAAACTGGTAATGCCTGTCTAGGAAGGCAAACCTTAGGTACCGATAATGATCTTTGTGAATCGGTATGTGAAGGTAAGCATCTTTTAAATCTACAGTGGTCATGTACTGACCCTCTTGGATCATAGGTAAAATTGTCCGAATAGTCTCCATCTTGAACGATGGAACTCTTAGGAATTTGTTTAGGATCTTTAAGTCCAGGATTGGTCTGAAAGTTCCCTCTTTTTTGGGAACCACAAACAGATTTGAGTAAAACCCCTGTCCCTGTTCCGATCGTGGAACTGGATGGATTACTCCCATTAACAAGAGCTCTTGTACGCAGCGTAGAAACGCCTCTTTCTTTGTCTGGATTGTTGACAATCTTGACAGATGAAATCTCTCTCTTGGAGGAGAGTATTTGAAGTCCAGAAGGTATCCCTGAGATATTATCTCTAGCGCCCAGGGATCCTGAACATCTCTTGCCCAAGCCTGGGCGAAGAGAGAAAGTCTGCCCCCCACTAGATCCGATCCCGGATCGGGGGCCCTCAATTCATGCTGTCTTAGGGGCAGCAGCAGGTTTCCTGGCCTGCTTGCCCTTGTTCCAGGACTGGTTAGGTTTCCAGCCTTGTCTGTAGCGAGCAACAGCTCCTTCCTGTTTTGGTGCAGAGGAAGTTGATGCTGCTCCTGCTTTGAAATTACGAAAGGAACGAAAATTAGACTGTCTAGTCTTGGCTTTGGCTTTGTCCTGAGGCAGGGCATGGCCTTTACCTCCTGTAATGTCAGCGATAATCTCTTTCAACCCGGGCCCGAATAAGGTCTGCCCTTTGAAAGGTATATTAAGCAATTTAGACTTAGAAGTAACATCAGCTGACCAGGATTTTAGCCACAGCGCCCTGCGTGCCTGAATGGCGAATCCTGAATTCTTCGCCGTAAGTTTAGTAAGATGTACTACGGCCTCCGAAATGAATGAATTAGCTAGTTTAAGGACTCTAAGCCTGTCCGTAATGTCGTCCAGAGTAGCTGAACCAATGTTCTCTTCCAGAGACTCAATCCAGAATGCCGCTGCAGCCGTGATCGGCGCAATGCATGCAAGGGGTTGCAATATAAAACCTTGTTGAACAAACATTTTCTTAAGGTAACCCTCTAATTTTTTATCCATTGGATCTGAAAAAGCACAGCTATCCTCCACCGGGATAGTGGTACGCTTAGCTAAGGTAGAAACTGCTCCCTCCACCTTAGGGACCGTTTGCCATAAGTCCCTTGTGGTGGCGTCTATTGGAAACATTTTTCTAAATATCGGAGGGGGTGAGAACGGCACACCGGGTCTATCCCACTCCTTAGTAACAATTTCAGTAAGTCTCTTAGGTATAGGAAAAACCTCAGTACTCGTCGGTACCGCAAAATATTTATCCAACCTACACATTTTCTCTGGTATTGCAACTGTGTTACAATCATTCAGAGCCGCTAACACCTCCCCTAGTAATACACGGAGGTTTTCCAGTTTAAATTTAAAATTTGAAATATCTGAATCCAGTCTGTTTGGATCATAACCGTCACCCACAGAATGAAGTTCTCCGTCCTCATGTTCTGCCACCTGTGACGCAGTGTCTGACATGGCCCTAATATTATCAGCGCACTCTGTTCTCACCCCAGAGTGATCACGCTTACCTCTTAGTTCTGGTAATTTAGCCAAAACCTCAGTCATAACCGTAGCCATATCCTGTAATGTGATTTGTAATGGCCGCCCAGATGTACTCGGCGCTACAATATCACGCACCTCCCTCTGAGCGGGAGATGTAGGTACTGACACGTGAGGCGAGTTAGTCGGCATAACTCTCCCCTCGTTTGGTGAAATTTGTTCAATTTGTACAGATTGACTTTTATTTAAAGTAGCATCAATACAGTTAGTACATAAATTTCTATTGGGCTCCACTTTGGCATTGCAACAAATGACACAGGTATCATCCTCTGAATCAGACATGTTTAACACACTAGCAAATAAACTTGTAACTTGGAAATACAATTCAATTAGAATAATATTAAAACGTACTGTGCCTTTAAGAAGCACAGAAGATCTATGACAGTTGAAAATTAATAAATTGAAACAGTTATAGCCTCAATCCTTGTAAATAACACAACTTTAGCAAAGGTTTAATCCCATTAGCAAAGATAACAAATTCTGAAAGCAGGAAACAAATTACAGAATAAACGTTTTTTATCTCAGTCAAACTATAATTCTCACAGCTCTGCTGAGAGAAATTACCTCCCTCAAAATAAGTTTTGAAGACCCCTGAGCTCTGTAGAGATTAACCGGATCATGCAGGGAATACAATGAGTTGCTGACTGAAATATTTGATGCGTAGTAAAAGCGCCAAAAAACGGCCCCTCCCCCTCACACACAGCAGTGAGGGAGAACAGAAACTGTCAGAAAACAGATTAAGCAACTGCCAAGTGGAAAAATAGTGCCCAAACATTTATTCACTCAGTACCTCAGTAAATGAAAACGATTTTACATTCCAGCAAAAACGTTAAACATAATCTCTAGTTATTAAACAGCTTTATGTATTTCTTACAGTGTAATTCTAGTGAAGTACCATTCCCCAGAATACTGAAGTGTAAAGTATACATACATGACATTATATCGGTATGGCAGGATTTTCTCATCAATTCCATTGTCAGAAAATAAAAACTGCTACATACCTCTATGCAGATTCATCTGCCCGCTGTCCCCTGATCTGAAGTTTACCTCTCCTCAGATGGCCGAGAAACAGCAATATGATCTTAACTACTCCGGCTAAAATCATAACAAAAACTCTGGTAGATTCTTCTTCAAACTCTGCCAGAGAGATAATAACACACTCCGGTGCTATTTT
Source organism: Bombina bombina (assembly GCF_027579735.1). Classification (NCBI taxonomy): domain Eukaryota; kingdom Metazoa; phylum Chordata; class Amphibia; order Anura; family Bombinatoridae; genus Bombina; species Bombina bombina. Next base: position 227,950,185 of record NC_069507.1, on the reverse strand, counting down.
AAAATAACAAACTTTTGATTGAAGATATAAAACTAAGTATATTCACCATAGTCCTCTCACACATCCTATCTAGTCGTTGGGTGCAAGAGAATGACTGGGAGTGACGTAGAGGGGAGGAGCTATATGCAGCTCTGCTGGGTGAATCCTCTTGCACTTCCTGTTGGGGAGGAGTAATATCCCAGAAGTAATGATGACCCGTGGACTGATCACACTTAACAGAAGAAATAATGGTTTGGAAATAGCAAAGTGCTACTTGTATTTATGGCCCTATAGTTTACAAAAAAAACAAAGAACATGTAAACGTTGGGTATTTCTAAACTCAGGACAAAATTTAGAAACTATTTAGCATGGGTGTTTTTTGGTGGTTGTAGATGTGTAACAGATTTTGGGGGTCAAAGTTAGAAAAAGTGTGTTTTTTTCCATTTTTTCCTCATATTTATAATTTTTTTTATAGTAAATTATAAGATATGATGAAAATAATGGTAGTTTTAGAAAGTCCATTTAATGGCGAGAAAAACGGTATATAATATGTGTGGGTACAGTAAATGAGTAAGAGGAAATTACAGCTAAACACTAACACTGCAGAAATGTAAAAATAGCCTTGGTCCCAAACGGACAAAAAATGGAAAAGTGCTGTGGTCATTAAGGGGTTAAACCCATTTGTTTCAACTTGTGTGCATGTTATCGGGCCAAAATTTCCAGGGTTTGTAAACTTTTGATCACGGTCATTTGGGTAGTTTCTGTTGTCGTTATTAATTAAAAAGTGTAAACACAGTTAATTGATAATAAATTACTTCAGTTATCATTCATATTCTCTGGAAAAAAAAATTATATATATATATATATATATATATATATATATATATATATATATATATATATATATATATTAATTTTATGAGATTCTTAATATAGGAATATAAATTGCTTCAGCCAGTATGGTTTAAATGGATTTAATATTGTGGGTGGCCTGTATGACTTAGAAGCTACATAAGCAAATGAAACTAGGCTTTAAATATTATAATCTGGGTTAAGCATGAATGTCATCATCCCAATGTATAATTTTTCCGCTGCGAGAGGAATTGTCTTTTCAGTTAATTTCCCTATTTTTTTCTTTTAACTGGATGCATATAGCTCAAGCATCCATTTCTCTTTTTATTTTTGTTCCTCCCCTCTCTCTCTCTCTCCACTCCCCCTCCCCTCCATGCCTTCTCCACCCAGGTTATAGTAGGACATATGCCTCAGACACTCAATTATCATATATTAGCTATATGCTTTGTTAGTTAGATACAAAATGGAACTAAGAACAATACATTTTCTTTCGCAACATGCAAAGGGTTTAAATTCACCACATAAACGTAATATGGCCTTACAAGCCATTTTTAAACAAAAAAGGAGAAATTAGTTTTGTTCAAGAATCTCACTTTATAAGTAATAATGTACCTAAATTTACAAATAACTCTTACCCCACTATCTACCATAGCTCCAACGCACATAAATGTAATGGATTATGTATATTGATACACAAGAATATACTTTAACAACTTCTTCAACTTGGAAAAGATACTGAAGGTAGATTCCTATGTTTAGTTGGACTTTTACACAATAGACCCGTTACTTTGGTAAATGTTTATGCCCCTAATAAAAGGGCAAACGCTATTCTTCGAAACAATTACCAATCAAGTCTTGGGAATATTTAAAAGGGACATTAATATTAGGTGGCGATTTTAATCTACCACTGGAGCCACTGCTAGATTGCTCAAAATCCAAAAGCAATGTCTCCAAAGCAGTACTAAAAGCAGTCAAAAATAATATGTCCTCTCTATCATTACTAGATACGTGGAGGACAATGTACCCTAGCATTAAATACTATTCCTTCTACTCTGCACCACAACAATTTTATTCACGTATTGACTAAATTTATGATAGACCAAATTAGTTATTCTCTTTTAAAAGATGCTAGAATCCATAGCATAACCTGGTCTGACCATTCATTCATTTATATAACAATCCAATGGCCCAACACACCACTTACACCCTCTCAATGGCGTTTAGATGAAGGTCTCCTGAACGATCATATTACAAAACAAGCAATTTTAAACTCTATAGAAATGTATTTTGAGGTTAACTCCAGCGAAGACACTTCACCCACCATATGGTGGTAAGCTCATAAACAAGTCACCCGAGGGGATTTCATTAAGCATAAGGCCAAGATTAACAAACAATCCAGAGAAACATACAACTCTTTATTAAATGCTTTACAAAGAGCAGAACAAGCTCATAAAAATCATCCTTATGATGAACTACTATCTAAAACTTTACGGGAAAACCGGGAAGCTATTAATTCCTTATTAAATAAAGGGGCCCAACGCAGAGCGTTGTTTCTTAAGAAGGTATACTTAAATGGAGCGAATAAATCAGGTCCACTCCTGGCAAGAGCCCTTAAAAAGAAACCATTGCAGTCATATGTTTTAAAACTTACTGATGCACAGGGCAATATTGTAGTAAGGAGTCAAAATATAGCAAATTAATTTAAAAGCTATTATCAGAAACTATATAAATTTGGACCCACAAACTGAAATACTGTATATCTCGGAAACAGACATTCCTACCATCTCTAACGCTCAAAGAGATCAACCGGACAAACCTTTTTCCCTATTAGAGATATTAACGGTCATCAAACAACTGCCCCAGGGAAAAAAACCCGGATCTGATGGCTTCAGAACTAATTATTATAAGACCTTCTCAGATCTTTTAGCACCAAAATTACTTAAACTATTCAATGCTTTAGACAAAACCCATACATTTTCATGACAGATGCTTAAAGCTAGGATAGTGGTTATTCCTAAACCAGATAAGGATCTTAACAATCCAGCACATTTCAGACCAATATCCATTCTGAACAGTGATAGAAAAATATATGCCAAGCTTATTTCTAACAGAATAAACAAGATTTTACAGAACATTATTAATTTAGACCAAGTGGGGTTTGTCCCGCGCCAAGAGGCTAGGGACAACACGATCAAAGTCCTACAAATAATTAAGTACGCAATGATTCCACTTATCATGCTTTCAATGGATGCTGAAAAAAGTGTTTTAACGCTTAGAATGGCCTTTTTTAAACCACGCCTTCAGAGATTCAGATTTAGGAAAGGCATAATCCAACGTATATTCCAGCTCTACACATGCCCCTCTGCAAAAGTAAGAGTCAATGGTTTATTATCAGAACCATTCAACATAACTAATGGAACTAGACAGGGATGCCCCCTGCACCCCCCTCCTTTTTGTTATATCAATGGAGATTTTAGCTTCTAGAATTTGCTCTAATCCTATTATATAAAAGGCCAATGCGCAGTAGAGGCAGTACGAGGACAAACACACCTGGCCTTACCTGACAATCCATGCTGTTTCTGGCGACAGTGGGCTTCGCCGGGCGGGAGCGTGGGCGTGACCGGACGAGACCGGGTGCGGTCGGAAAGAGAGAGAGTGGAGAGAAATAGAAAGAGAGGGGGAGAGACAAAAAGAGATAGGAAAGAGCAGAAGAGAGGGGGAAGAGCAAAAGAGAGGGGGAAGAGCAGAAGAGAGGGGGAAGAGCAGAAGAGAGGGGGAAGAGCAGAAGAGAGGGGGAAGAGCAGAAGAGAGGGGAAAGTGCAGAAGAGAGGGGAAAGTGCAGAAGAGAGGGGAAAGTGCAGAAGAGAGGGGAAAGTGCAGAAGAGAGGGGAAAGTGCAGAAGAGAGAGAGAGAGAGAGAGAGAGAGAGAGCAAAAGAGAGGGGAGAGAGAGCAAAAGAGAGGGGGAGAGAGAGTAAAAGAGAGGGGGGAGAGAGCAAGCAAAAGAGAGAGAGAGCAAAAGAGAGAGGGATGGAGAGAAAGAGCAAAAGAGAGGGATGGAGAGAGAGCAAAAAAAAAGGGGAGAGAGATAGAAAGAGAGAGACAGAGCAAAAAAAGGGGAGAGAGAGAGAGAAAGAGAGAGAGCAAAAAAAGGGGAGAGAGAGAGAGAAAGAGAGAGAGCAAAAAAAGGGGGGAGAGAGAGAGACAGACACAGAGCAAAAGAGAGGGGGGAGAGAGACAGAGCAAAAGAGAGGAGGAGAGAGAGAGCACAAAAGAGAGGGGGAGAGAGAGCGCAAAAGAGAGGGGGAGAGACAGCGCAAAAGAGAGGGGGAGAGAGAGTGCAGAAGAGAGGGGGAGAGAGAGTGCAAAAGAAAGGGGGAGAGAGCACAAAAGAGAGGGGGAGAGGGCAAGGGGTGGGACCGCTGTACTGCAAAAAATGGCCCATGTGAATGGGCTTTAGGACTAGTATAAATATAAGTGGCATTATGGTAAAGAAGCAGGAATATAAAATCTCACTTTATGCGGATGATGTATTATTAGCCCTCACAAACCCGTTCTCCTCCATGAAAGCTTTAGATGAGGTATTTTCTGAATTCAGTACATTTTTAAACTTTCTAATAAATAAAAATAAATCAGAAGCTATTAGTACTTCTGTATCCTCACAAACACTCAACACTTATAAAGTTAATAGCCCAAATAATTGGAAAGATAAAGCATTCAAAAATCTTTGGGTATATCTTACCTCTGATGATTCATATCTTTTTTCACAAAACTATTTAAAAACTTATTGACAACTATTCAACAAGTCTTACAATCTTGGAAACATAAAAAACTATCCTGGCTTGGTCGTATCCAAGCAATAAAGATGACTGACCTACATCGTTTTTTTGTACATTTTACAAACAGTCCCTATTGAACTGCCTAATACTTTTTGTACCAATTTTCAAAAAATAATTAACTCTTTTATATGGAACAAAATGAAACCTAAAATAAAAGCAAGTACCTTGTATGTCCCTAAGAAAAATGGTGGTCTAGGGGTTCTTTATATTCAGAATTATTATAGAGCTGTAATATTACAAATAATAATAGATTGACACATGAATGTCGCCAATAAAGCTTACATATCTTTAGAATCCAAATTAATTAAATTTTAACCAATTAAAAATCTTTGCTGGATTCCAACAGAAAGTAGACCGAACATTTTGAAACAATACCCTTTGTTACATCACACTGTTACAAAATGGGATGTAATCATTTTTCAATACCCAAATATCTCATCTATTCCATTCCCATTGCTACTGATCTCGGTCAACGCTAAATTTCAAGGGGGCATTATACCAGAGTATCACAATTCTCAATATATACATGAAACAATCCCTTTAGTAAATCTTCTAGACCCTGGTTTCTCAACAGCCGGGCCATGGCCCAGTACCGGGCCGTGATAGCCCTGCTGGTGGGCCCTGACCTGTCATGCCCCCACTGCACACTCTTACCCCACTGCACACCAGGGGCAGACTGAGACCAATCAAGGCCTCAGGAAAACTGTCTCACACTGACCCAAATGTATTCAAATTTATGCAAATGAACATGGTAGCCTCCCTGCCCTAATCCCAACAGGCCCATCAACCTCCAGAGCCAGGACCCCCAACATTAAGGGCCAAAGAAAGGGCCCCCAACCTCCAGGGCCAGACCTCACACTCCATGGCCCTCACAGCGACAGACCCTCGGCAGGACCCCTACACTCCAGGGCCCCCACTAAACCCACACTGAACTGCTTAGTTACTAATAGGGCAAATCCCTGCTGCTTACTATATACATATATATATATATATATATATAACTACCGGACCCTGGACATGTCCAGCTAAAATTTACCGGGCCTTGAGGTCACTTTGGTTGAGAACCACTGTTCTAGACCAAGGCAAAGTAAAACCTCTCTATAGTATAGCTAGTGGCAACTTTTCTTAAATGGCTAAAATATCTTCAATTGCAAAACTTTATAGAGCGACATCCACAAAAGTTGAGATTGATTCAGCCTTTAACCCTCTTTGAAAGACACTGTGCATTTGGAACATACAAAAAACATAATTTATGCTTACCTGATAAATTCCTTTCTTCTGTTGTGTGATCAGTCCACGGGTCATCATTACTTCTGGGATATAACTCCTCCCCAACAGGAAATGCAAGAGGATTCACCCAGCAGAGCTGCATATAGCTCCTCCCCTCTACGTCACTCCCAGTCATTCGACCAAGAATCAACGAGAAAGGAGAAACCAAGGGTGAAGTGGTGACTGGAGTATAATTTAAAAGATATTTACCTGCCTTAAAACAGGGCGGGCCGTGGACTGATCACACAACAGAAGAAAGGAATTTATCAGGTAAGCATAAATTATGTTTTCTTCTGTTATGTGTGATCAGTCCACGGGTCATCATTACTTCTGGGATACCAATACCAAAGCAAAAGTACACGGATGACGGGAGGGATAGGCAGGCTCATTATACAGAAGGAACCACTGCCTGAAGAACCTTTCTCCCAAAAATAGCCTCCGAAGAAGCAAAAGTGTCAAATTTGTAAAATTTGGAAAAAGTATGAAGCGAAGACCAAGTTGCAGCCTTGCAAATCTGTTCAACAGAGGCCTCATTCTTAAAGGCCCAAGTGGAAGCCACAGCTCTAGTAGAATGAGCTGTAATTCTTTCAGGAGGCTGCTGTCCAGCAGTCTCATAGGCTAAACGAATTATGCTACGAAGCCAGAAGGAGAGAGAGGTAGCCGAAGCCTTATGACCTCTCCTCTGACCAGAATACACGACAAACAGGGAAGACGTTTGTCGAAAATCCTTAGTTGCCTGCAAGTAGAACTTGAGGGCACGAACTACATCCAGATTGTGTAGAAGACGTTCCTTCTTTGAAGAAGGATTTGGACACAAGGATGGAACAACAATCTCTTGATTGATATTCCTGTTAGTGACTACCTTAGGTAAGAACCCAGGTTTAGTACGCAGAACTACCTTGTCTGAGTGAAAAATCAGATAAGGAGAATCACAATGTAAGGCTGATAACTCAGAGACTCTTCGAGCCGAGGAAATAGCCATTAAAAACAGAACTTTCCAAGATAACAATTTTATATCAATGGAATGAAGGGGTTCAAACGGAACACCCTGTAAAACGTTAAGAACTAAGTTTAAACTCCATGGCGGAGCAACAGTTTTAAACACAGGCTTGATCCTAGCTAAAGCCTGACAAAAGGCCTGGACGTCTGGATTTTCTGACAGACGCCTGTGTAACAAGATGGACAGAGCTGAGATCTGTCCCTTTAATGAGCTAGCCGATAAACCCTTTTCTAAACCTTCTTGTAGAAAGGACAATATCCTAGGAATCCTAACCTTACTCCAGGAGTAACCTTTGGATGCGCACCAGTATAGGTATTTACGCCATATCTTATGGTAAATCCTTCTGGTGACAGGCTTCCTAGCCTGTATCAGGGTATCAATAACCGACTCAGAAAAACCACGTTTTGATAAAATCAAGCGTTCAATTTCCAAGCAGTCAGCTTCAGAGAAGTTAGATTTTGATGTTTGAATGGACCCTGTATCAGAAGGTCCTGTCTTAGAGGTAGAGACCAAGGCGGACAGGATGACATGTCCACTAGATCTGCATACCAAGTCCTGCGTGGCCATGCAGGCGCTATTAGAATCACTGATGCTCTCTCCTGTTTGATTTTGGCAATCAATCGAGGAAGCAGCGGGAAGGGTGGAAACACATAAGCCATCCCGAAGTCCCAAGGTGCTGTCAAGGCATCTATCAGAACCGCTCCCGGATCCCTGGATCTGGACCCGTAGCGAGGAAGTTTGGCGTTCTGGCGAGACGTCATGAGATCTATCTCTGGTTTGCCCCAACGTCGAAGTATTTGGGCAAAGACCTCCGGATGAAGTTCCCACTCCCCCGGATGAAAAGTCTGGCGACTCAAGAAATCCGCCTCCCAGTTCTCCACTCCCGGGATGTGGATTGCTGACAGGTGGCAAGAGTGAGACTCTGCCCAGCGAATTATCTTTGATACTTCCATCATTGCTAGGGAGCTTCTTGTCCCTCCTTGATGGTTGATGTAAGCTACAGTCGTGATGTTGTCCGACTGAAACCTGATGAACCCCCGAGTTTTTAACTGGGGCCAAGCCAGAAGGGCATGGAGAACTGCTCTTAATTCCAGAATGTTTATTGGCAGGAGACTTTCCTCCTGATTCCATTGTCCCTGAGCCTTCAGAGAATTCCAGACAGCGCCCCAACCTAGTAGGCTGGCGTCTGTTGTTACAATTGTCCAGTCCGGCCTGCTGAATGGCATCCCCCTGGACAGATGTGGCCGAGAAAGCCACCATAGAAGAGAGTTTCTGGTCTCTTGATCCAGATTCAGAGTAGGGGACAAGTCTGAGTAATCCCCATTCCACTGACTCAGCATGCACAATTGCAGCGGTCTGAGATGTAGACGTGCAAAGGGTACTATGTCCATTGCTGCTACCATTAAGCCGATCACCTCCATGCATTGAGCTACTGACGGGAGTTGAATGGAATGAAGGGCACGGCATGCATTTAGAAGCTTTGTTAATCTGTCTTCTGTCAGATAAATCTTCATTTCTACAGAATCTATAAGAGTCCCCAAGAATGGAACTCTTGTGAGAGGAAAAAGAGAACTCTTCTTTTCGTTCACTTTCCATCCATGCGACCTTAGAAATGCCAGAACTAACTCTGTATGAGACTTGGCAGTTTGAAAGCTTGAAGCTTGTATCAGAATGTCGTCTAGGTACGGAGCTACCGAAATTCCTCGCGGTCTTAGTACCGCCAGAAGGGCACCCAGAACCTTTGTGAAGATTCTTGGAGCCGTAGCCAATCCGAATGGAAGAGCTACAAACTGGTAATGCCTGTCTAAGAAGGCAAACCTTAGATACCGGTAATGATCTTTGTGAATCGGTATGTGAAGGTAAGCATCCTTTAAATCCACTGTGGTCATGTACTGACCCTTTTGGATCATGGGTAAGATTGTCCGAATAGTTTCCATTTTGAACGATGGAACTCTTAGGAATTTGTTTAGGATCTTTAAATCCAAGATTGGCCTGAAAGTTCCCTCTTTTTTGGGAACCACAAACAGGTTTGAGTAAAACCCTTGTCCTTGTTCCGACCGCGGAACCGGATGGATCACTCCCATTAATAACAGATCTTGTACACAGCGTAGAAACGCTTCTTTCTTTATCTGGTTTGTTGACAACCTTGACAGATGAAATCTCCCTCTTGGGGGAGAGAATTTGAAGTCTAGAAGGTATCCCTGAGATATGATCTCTAGCGCCCAGGGATCCTGAACATCTCTTGCCCAGGCCTGGGCGAAGAGAGAGAGTCTGCCCCCCACTAGATCCGGTCCCGGATCGGGGGCCCTCGGTTCATGCTGTCTTTGGGGCAGCAGCAGGTTTCCTGGCCTGCTTGCCCTTGTTCCAGGACTGGTTAGGTTTCCAGCCTTGTCTGTAACGAGCAACAGCTCCTTCCTGTTTTGGTGCAGTGGAAGTTGATGCTGCTCCTGCTTTGAAATTCCGAAAGGGACGAAAATTAGACTGTCTAGCCTTAGCTTTGGCTTTGTCTTGAGGCAGGGCGTGGCCCTTACCTCCTGTAATGTCAGCGATAATTTCTTTCAAACCGGGCCCAAATAAAGTTTGCCCCTTGAAAGGTATATTAAGTAATTTGGACTTAGAAGTTACATCAGCTGACCAGGATTTTAGCCACAGCGCCCTACGTGCCTGAATGGCGAATCCTGAGTTCTTAGCCGTAAGTTTGGTTAAATGTACTACGGCCTCCGAAATGAATGAATTAGCTAGTTTAAGGACTCTAAGCCTGTCCGTAATGTCGTCCAGCGTAGCTGAACTAAGGTTCTCTTCCAGAGACTCAATCCAAAATGCTGCCGCAGCCGTAATCGGCGCGATGCATGCAAGGGGTTGCAATATAAAACCTTGTTGAACAAACATTTTCTTAAGGTAACCCTCTAATTTTTTATCCATTGGATCTGAAAAAGCACAGCTATCCTCCACCGGGATAGTGGTACGCTTAGCTAAAGTAGAAACTGCTCCCTCCACCTTAGGGACCGTTTGCCATAAGTCCCGTGTGGTGGCGTCTATTGGAAACATCTTTCTAAATATTGGAGGGGGTGAGAACGGCACACCGGGTCTATCCCACTCCTTAGTAACAATTTCAGTTAGTCTCTTAGGTATAGGAAAAACGTCAGTACTCGCCGGTACCGCAAAGTATTTATCCAACCTACACAATTTTTCTGGTATTGCAACAGTGTTACAATCATTAAGAGCCGCTAAAACCTCCCCTAGTAATACACGGAGGTTCTCCAATTTAAATTTAAAATTTGAAATATCTGAATCCAATCTGTTTGGATCAGAACCATCACCCACAGAATGAAGCTCTCCGTCCTCATGTTCTGCAAGCTGTGACGCAGTATCAGACATGGCCCTAGTATTATCAGCGCACTCTGTTCTCACCCCAGAGTGATCACGCTTGCCTCTTAGTTCTGGTAATTTAGCCAAAACTTCAGTCATAACAGTAGCCATATCTTGTAATGTTATCTGTAATGGCCGCCCAGATGTACTAGGCGCCATAATATCACGCACCTCCCGGGCGGGAGATGCAGGTACTGACACGTGAGGCGAGTTAGTCGGCATAACTCTCCCCTCGCTGTTTGGTGAAATTTGTTCAATTTGTACAGATTGGCTTTTATTTAAAGTAGCATCAATACAGTTAGTACATAAATTTCTATTGGGCTCCACCTTGGCATTGGAACAAATGACACAGATATCTTCCTCTGAATCAGACATGTTTAACACACTAGCAATAAACTTGCAACTTGGTTACAATCTTATTTAACAAAAACGTACTGTGCCTCAAAGAGCACTAAACGATTAAATGACAGTTGAAATAATGAACTGAAAGACAGTTATAGCATCAATCCTTAAAAACAACACAACTTTTAGCAAAGGTTTGTTCCCATTAGTAAAGTAACAATAATTAAATTTGAAACATAAAAATTACAGAGCAACGTTTTTAATCACAGTCAATATATAAGTCTCACAGCTCTGCTGAGAGAATCTACCTCCCTCCAAAGAAGTTTGAAGACCCCTGAGATCTGTTAGAGATGAACCGGATCATGCAGGAAATACAAGAGTAACTGACTGGAATTTTTTGATGCGTAGCAAAGAGCGCCAAAAACGGCCCCTCCCCCTCACACACAGCAGTGAGAGAGAAACGAAACTGTCACAATTAAAACAAGCAACTGCCAAGTGGAAAAATAATGCCCAAATATTTATTCACTCAGTACCTCAGAAAATGCAAACGATTCTACATTCCAGCAAAAACGTTTAACATAATAAATACCTATTAAAAGGTTTAATGTACTTTTAACAGAGTAATTCCGGTGAAATACCATCCCCAGAATACTGAAGTGTAGAGTATACATACATGTCATTATAACGGTATGGCAGGATTTTCTCATCAATTCCATTCAGAAAATAAAAACTGCTACATACCTCAATGCAGATTCATCTGCCCGCTGTCCCCTGATCTGAAGCTTTTACCTCCCTCAGATGGCCGAGAAACAGCAATATGATCTTAACTACTCCGGTTAAAATCATAGTAAAAACTCTGGTAGATTCTTCTTCAAACTCTGCCAGAGAGGCAATAACACGCTCCGGTGCTATTGTAAAATAACAAACTTTTGATTGAAGTTATAAAAACTAAGTATAATCACCATAGTCCTCTCACACATCCTATCTAGTTGCTGGGTGCAAGAGAATGACTGGGAGTGACGTAGAGGGGAGGAGCTATATGCAGCTCTGCTGGGTGAATCCTCTTGCATTTCCTGTTGGGGAGGAGTTATATCCCAGAAGTAATGATGACCCGTGGACTGATCACACATAACAGAAGAAATGGGAAAGTGAAATAGGATCTAGTTTGGACAATCCAGAGTGGCTTCAAATTTTCTCTAATACTGCAAGATCATCTTTAGCGTCAAACAATCAGGAACTTAATTTTAAGATTCTTACTAGATGGTACCTAACTCCAGCTAGACTACATAGTATTTACCCAAATGCATCTAGCCAATGTTGGAGAGGTTGTGGGTCAACAGGAAGCATGAAACACATAAGGGGGGATTGCCACATAATTAAAAATGCGTGGTCTGAAGCTACCCTATGTATTCAACACATTTTAAAGAAAACTGATTTTCAATTGGACATATTTATCACCTTATTTAATAAACCAATAAAGGAAATCTGTAAAACTAGAGCTATCTAGATAAGTGATTTTTAACCTTTTTTTTGCCGTGGCACACTTTTTTACATTAAAAAATCCTGTGGCACACCACCATCCCAAAATTTAAAAAAAAATCACACATTGTGGCCTAATACAGCATATATATATATATATATATATATATATATATATATATATATATATATATATATATATATATATATATATACACATACACACAAACACACACATACTGTATGTATTGTGCTGTTATGCCATGCCTCCTACAAACTACCCCTGCACTGGGAGTAAAAAACAAGCAAAGTTTAAAAAATATGTCACACTGTTGTCAGTCTGCCGTGGCACACCTGAGGATCTCTCACGGCACACTAGTGTGCCACGGCACACTGGTTGAAAAACACTGATCTAGATAATAGAGTATCTATCTAGCAAGGAATTGGAAAAAAGCCCATTCCTCTGACAGAAAGATGCTATTCAGAAGAATTACTGAACTACTATCATTAGAGGAATATGCTTTTATGAAACTACTTATCAAATGATACAATTTTTCTGGGAGGAATTTCTTAATAAATAAATAATAGAATTTATAATAGCATTAGAAACGGAGGGGGAGATGGAGATGGGAAAGTTTGTTATACTTCCCTTTTTTTTTTTTTGTTTCCTCTCTTTCTTTTTTTACTTCTGTATGGATTCAAATATGTAATATATAGGTATACAGAGAATGAGAAAACAATGTATTCAACTATGTAAGGAGTAACTAAGCTGTATATAAGATTTCTATGTACCCGACGGTATTAAGCTCTATAAATTGAGACTACACTCTAGAATTTAGATAAGAAGATGTATACTATTTCTATCACTGTAAAATTTTAAAAATGAATAAAAGAAAAAAAAATGAATAAAAAAATTGCATGCCCTATCTGAATCATGAAAGTTTAATTTTAAATAGACTGTCCCTTTAAAGGGACATTAAACACTAAATAAATGCTAGGTAAAATTATGCTGTCAAAGAAAAGATTAGTCTTAGAATAACATGTTTTTAAAGTTGTATTAGCTGTTTAAATATTAACAAAATAAGCGAAAGTTTTAGTGTCTTTAAAACAATTGGAGCTGCCATGTTGTAACTTAGGTTACCTTCTCTGCTGTGGCCAATCAGAGACAGTTATAAATAGGTCACTAGAGTGTGCAGTCATTGGCTGTGTGGAATATAACAGTGTTCTGCACTTCCATTTCTAACATGAACAAATATATATATATATATATATATATATATATATATATATATATATATATATATATATATGTATATATATTTTCATCTCAACCATATTTCTTTCATGTAATTGGCAAGAGTCCATAAGCTAGTGACGTATGGGATACACAATCCTACCAGGAGGGGGCAAAGTTTCCCAAACCTCAAAATGCCTATAAATACACCCCTCACCACACCCACAATTCAGTTTTTACAAACTTTGCCTCCTATGGAGGTGGTGAAGTAAGTTTGTGCTAAGATTTCTACGTTGACATGCACTTCTCAACATTTTGAAGTACAGCGAATGTCAGAGAGACAGCGAATGTCAGAGGGACGTGGAGAGTATTACCTATTGAATGTAGTGATTTTCCTAACGGGGGTTTATTTCATAGGTTCTCTGTTATCGGTCATAGAGATTCATCTCGTAGTTGACGCAGGGGTTCACACAGGGTTACGTCGTTAGTGGCGTGAGTGTGTCATTTCCGGACATGTCGTATAAGGAAATTGATAATTTTGCTTTATATGTTGTTTTTTCTTTACATTCTGCAAGATGTCTCAATCTGATCCTGCCTCAGAAGTATCTGCTGGAACTTTGCTGCATAACATCGGTTCTACCAAAGCTAAGTGCATTTGTTGTAAAATTGTGGAGATTATATCTCCTAATGTCATTTGTATTAGTTATGATAAACTTTTACATGCAGATAGAGTGTCCATCTGTAATAGTACATTGCCGGTTGCAGTTCCTTCAACTTCTAATGTACATGATATACCTATTAATTTTAAAGAATTTGTTACTGATTCTATTCAGAAGGCTTTGTCTGCATTTCCACCTTCTAATAAGTGTAAGAGGTCTTTTAAAACTTCTCATTCAGTTGATGAAGTTTCAAATGACCGACAACATAATGAATTATCCACCTCTGATGAGGATCTATCTGATTCAGAAGATCCTTCCTCAGACATTGACACTGACAAATCTACTTATTTATTTAAAATAGAGTATAAGTGTTCTTTGTTAAAAGAATTGTTAATTACTTTGGATATTGAGGAAGCTAGTCCTCTTGATATTAAAACCAGTAAACGTTTAAATTCTGATTTAAACCTACTGTGGTTACTCCAGAGGTTTTTCCTATTCCTGATGCTATTTCTGATATGATTTCTAAGGAATGGAATAAGCCAGGTACTCCTTTTAATCCTTCTGCAAGGTTTAAAAAACTGTATCCTTTACCAGTGATTGCAATAGAGTTTTGTGAAAAGATCCCAAAAGTTGATAGGGCTATTTCTACTCTTGCTAAACGAACCACTATTCCTATGGAAGATAGTACTTCCTTTAAAGATCCTTTAGATAGGAAGATTGAATCCTATCTAAGGAAAGCCTATTTATATTCAGCTCATCTTCTTAGGCCTGCAATTACTTTGGCTGATGTTGCAGCTGCTTCAACTTTTTGGTTGGAGAATTTAGCGCAACAAGAATTGGATTCTGACATATGTAGCATTGTTCGCTTACTGCAACATGCTAATAATTTTATTTGTGATGCCATTTTTGATATTTTCAAAATTGATGTTAGATCCATGTCTTTAGCTATTTTAGCTAGAAGAGCTTTGTGGCTTAAATCTTGGAATGCTGATATGACATCTAAGTCTAGATTACTATCTCTTTCTTTCCAAGGTAATCATTTATTTGGTTCTCAGTTGGATTCTATTATTTCAACTGTTACTGGGTGGAAAGGAGTTTTTTTGCCTCAGGATAAAAAACCTAAGGGTAGATCTAAGGCTTCTAATCGTTTTCGTTCCTTTCGTCAAAATAAAGGAACAAAAACCTAATCCTTCCCCCAAGGAATCTGTTTCCAATTGGAAGCCTTCCTCAAATTGGAATAAATCCAAGCCTTTCAAGAAACCAAAGTCAGCCCCTAAGTCCGCATGAAAGTGCGGCCCTCATTCCAGCACAGCTGGTAGGGGGCAGATAAAGGTTTTTCAAGGATTTTTGGATAAATTCTGTACAAAATCAATGGAATCGGAGCATTGTCTCTCAGGGATACAGAATAGGATTGAAAGTAAGACCTCCTGTGAGAAGATTTTTTTCTTTCACGCATCCCAGTGAATTCAGTAAAAGCTCAGGCTTTCCTGAAGTGTGTTTCAGATCTGGAGGTTTCAGGGATAATCATGCCGGTTCCTTTTCAGGAACAAGGCCTGGGGTTTTATTCAAATCTATTCATTGTCCCAAAGAAAAGAAAATTCATTCAGACCAGTTCTGGATCTGACAATTTTGAATCGTTATGCAAGAGTACCAACTTTCAAGATGGTGACTATAAGGACTATTCTGCCTTTTGTACAGCAAGGACATTATATGTCTACAATAGACTTGCAGGATGCTTACCTTCATATTCCGACTCATCCAGAACATTATCAGTTCCTGAGATTCTCTTTTCTAGACAAGCATTACCAATTTGTTGCTCATCCATTTGGCCTAGCAACAGCTCCAAGAATCATTTCAAAGGTTCTGGGTGCCCTACTCTCTAATCAGAGAACAGGGTATTGAGGCGTTTCCTTATTTGGACGATATCTTGGTACTAGCTCAGTCTTTATGTTCTGCAGAATCTCACATTAATCAACTTGTGTTGTTTCTTTGGAAACATGGTTGGAGGATCAATTTACCAAAAAGTTTTTTGATTCCTCAGACAAGGGTCACCTTTTTAGGTTTCCAGATAGATTCAGTGTCCATGACTCTGTCTCTAACAGACAAGAGACGTTTGAAATTGGTTGCAGTCTCAGTCATTCCCTTCAGTGGCTATGTGCATGGAAGTTTTAGGCCTTATGACTGCAGCATAGGACGCGATTCCTTTTGCTCGTTTTCACATGAGACCTCTCCAGCTTTGCATGCTGAATCAATGGTGCCGGGATAATACAAAGATATCACAATTAATATCCTTAAATCCCAATGTTCGACACTCTCTGACGTGGTGGGTAATTACCAGCGTTTAGTTCAAGGAGCCTCTTTTGTTCGGCCAACCTGGACTGTGATCACAACAGATGCAAGTCTTTCAGGTTGGGGAGATGTCTGGGGATCTCTGACAGTACAAGGGGTTTGGAAATCTCAAGAGGCGAGATTACCAATCAATATTTTAGAACTCCGTGCAATTCTCAGAGCTCTTCAGTTTCGGCCTTTGTTGAAGAGAGAACCGTTCATTTGTTTTCAGACAGACAATATCACAATGGTGGCATATATCAATCATCAGGGTGGGACTCACAGTCCCCTAGCTATGAAAGAAGTATCTCGGATACTTGTTTGGGCGGAATCCAGCTCCTGTCTAATTTCTGCGGTTCATATCCCAGGTGTAGACAATTGGGAGGCGGATTATCTCAGCCGGCAGACCTTACATCCAGGGGAGTGGTCTCTCCATCCGGATGTGTTTTCTCAGATTGCTCAGATGTGGGGACTTCCAGAAATAGATCTGATGGATTCTCATCTAAACAAGAAACTTCCCAGATACCTGTCCAGGTCCAGGGTGCCAGGAATCAGACTGGGACGAGAAGTGCAAAAATAATCACACCTTTATTAATAGCAAAAAATAATAAAAAGTCCACAAGTCAAATAAGCCAGGAATCAAAACCAGAGCTGGTAGTCAGAAGAGCCGAGTCAGGAGCCAAAGCGAATAGTCAGACGAGCCGGAATCAGGAACAAGAAAAACAGCAGAGTCAGGAACAAGCCAGGGATCAGGTACCAGGAGAGACGTTACACAGCCAGGTAATACACTGGAACTCTCACAAAACAGGTCTGAGACAACGCAAAGGCAAAGCATACTGAACAGAGGCCCTTTAAATAATAAGTGAAAAAACAGAATTTATGCTTACCTGATAAATTTCTTTCTCCTACGGTGTGTCCGGTCCACGGCTTCATCCTTACTTGTGGGATATTCTCTTCCCCCACAGGAAATGGCAAAGAGAGCACACAGCAAGAGATGTCCATATAGCCCCCCCCCAGTCATTCGACCGACGGTTAGGAGAAAAAGGAGAAACTATAGGGTGCCGTGGTGACTGTAGTGTATGGAATAAAAATTTTAAACCTGACTAAAAGCCAGGGCGGGCCGTGGACAGGACACACCGTAGGAGAAAGAAATTTATCAGGTAAGCATAAATTCTGTTTTCTCCTACATTGGTGTGTCCGGTCCACGGCTTCATCCTTACTTGTGGGAACCAATACCAAAGCTTTAGGACACGGATGAAGGGAGGGAACAAGTCAGGTTACCTAAACGGAAGGCACCACGGCTTGCAAAACCTTTCTCCCAAAAAACATAATTTATGCTTACCTGATAAATTTATTTCTCTTGTAGTGTGTTCAGTCCACGGGTCATCCATTGCTTATGGGATATATTCTCCTCCCCAACAGGAAGTTGCAAGAGGATCACCCAAGCAGAGCTGCTATATAGCTCCTCCCCTCACATGTCATATCCAGTCATTCGACCGAAACAAGACGAGAAAGGAAAAACTATAGGGTGCAGTGGTGACTGGAGTTTTAATTAAAATTTAGAACTGCCTCAAAAAAAGACAGGGCGGGCCGTGGACTGAACACACTACAAGAGAAATAAATTTATCAGGTAAGCATAAATTATGTTTTCTCTTGTTAAGTGTGTTCAGTCCACGGGTCATCCATTACTTATGGGATACCAATACCAAAGCTAAAGTACACGGATGATGGGAGGGACAAGGCAGGAACATTAAACAGAAGGAACCACTGCCTGTAGAACCTTTCTCCCAAAACCAGCCTCCGAAGAAGCAAAAGTGTCAAATTTGTAAAATTTTGAAAAGGTATGAAGTGAAGACCAAGTTGCAGCCTTGCAAATCTGTTCAACAGAGGCCTCATTCTTAAAGGCCCAGGTGGAAGCCACAGCTCTAGTGGAATGAGCTGTAATTCTTTCAGGAGGCTGCTGTCCAGCAGTCTCATAGGCTAAACGTATTATGCTACAAAGCCAAAAAGAGAGAGAGGTGGCCGAAGCCTTTTGACCTCTCCTCTGACCAGAATAAACGACAAACAGAGAAGAAGTTTGCCGAAAATCTTTAGTTGCCTGTAAGTAGAACTTCAGGGCACGGACTACGTCCAGATTATGCAAAAGACGTTCCGTCTTTGAAGAAGGATTAGGACATAATGAAGGCACAACAATCTCTTGATTGATATTCCTGTTAGAAACTACCTTAGGTAAAAACCCAGGTTTAGTACGCAGAACTACCTTGTCTGAATGAAAAATCAGATAAGGAGAATCGCAATGTAAGGCAGATAACTCAGAGACTCTTCAAGTCGAGGAAATAGCCATCAAAAACAGAACTTTCCAAGATAAAAGCTTAATATCAATGGAATGAAGGGGTTCAAACGGAACACCCTGAAGAACTTTAAGAACCAAGTTTAAGCTCCACGGAGGAGCAACAGTTTTAAACACAGGCTTAATCCTAGCCAAAGCCTGACAAAAAGCCTGGACGTCTGGATTCTCTGCCAGACGTTTGTGTAAAAGAACAGACAGAAATCTGTCCCTTTAACGAACTAGCGGATAAACCCTTTTCTAAACCTTCTTGTAGAAAAGCCAATATCCTAGGAATCCTAACCTTACTCCATGAGTAACTCTTGGATTCACACCAATATAAATATTTACGCCATATCTTATGGTAAATTTTTCTGGTAACAGGTTTCCGAGCCTGTATTAACGTATCAATAACCGACTCCGAAAAACCACGCTTTGATAGAATCAAGCGTTCAATCTCCATGCAGTCAGCCTCAGAGAAATTAGGCTTGGATGGTTGAAAGGACCCTGAATTAGAAGGTCCTGCCTCAGAGGCAGAGACCATGGTGGACAGGACGACATGTCCACTAGGTCTGCATACCAGGTCCTGCGTGGCCACGCAGGCGCTATCAGAATCACCGATGCTCTCTCCTGTTTGATCCTGGCAATCAGTCGAGGTAGCAACGGGAATGGTGGAAACACATAAGCCATGTTGAAAACCCAAGGGGCTGCTAGTGCATCTACCAGCACCGCTCCCGGGTCCCTGGACCTGGATCCGTAACAAGGAAGCTTGGCGTTCTGGCGAGATGCCATGAGATCCAGCTTCGGTTCGCCCCAACGAAGAATCAGTTGAGCAAACACCTCCGGGTGAAGTTCCCACTCCCCCGGATGAAAGGTCTGGCGACTTAGAAAATACGCTTCCCAGTTCTCCACGCCTGGGATGTAGATCGCTGACAGGTGACAAGAGTGCGACTCTGCCCAGCGAATTATCTTCGAGACTTCCAACATCGCTAGGGAACTCCTGGTTCCCCCTTGATGATTGATGTAAGCCACAGTCGTGATGTTGTCCGACTGAAATCTGATGAACCGCAGTGTTGCTAACTGAGGCCAAGCTAGAAGAGCATTGAATATTGCTCTTAATTCCAGAATGTTTATTGGGAGGAGTTTCTCCTCCTGAGTCCACGATCCCTGAGCCTTCAGGGAGTTCCAGACTGCACCCCAGCCTAGTAGGCTGGCATCTGTTGTTACAATTGTCCAATCTGGTCTGCGAAAAGTCATTCCTTCGGACAGATGAACCCGCGACAACCACCAGAGAAGAGAATCTCTGGCCTCCTGGTCCAGATTTAGTAAAGGGGACAGATCTGAGTAATCCCCATTCCACTGACTTAGCATGCATAGTTGCAGCGGTCTGAGATGTAGGCGCGCAAATGGCACTATGTCCATTGCCGCGACCATTAAGCCGATTACTTCCATGCACTGAGCTACTGATGGGCTTGGAATGGAATGAAGGACACGGCAAGCATTTAGGATTTTTGATAACCTGGATTCCGTCAGGTAAATCTTCATCTCTACAGAATCTATAAGAGTCTCTAGAAAGGGAACCCTTGTGAGTGGGAACAGAGAACTCTTTTCCATGTTCACTTTCCACCCATGCGACCTTAGAAATGCTAGAACTATCTCTGTATGAGACTTTGCATTTTGAAAACTTGACGATTGTATCAGGATGTCGTCTAGGTACGGAGCCACCGCTATGCCTCGCGGTCTTAGTACCGCCAGAAGCGAGCCCAGAACCTTTGTAAAAATTCTCGGGGCCGTAGCCAACCCGAAGGGAAGAGCTACAAACTGGTAATGCGTGTCTAGAAAGGCAAACCTTAGGTACCGATAATGATCCTTGTGAATCGGTATGTGAAGGTAGGCATCCTTTAAGTCCACTGTGGTCATATACTGACCCTCTTGGATCATGGGTAGGATGGTTTGAATAGTTTCCATTTTGAACGATGGAACCCTTAGGAATTTGTTTAAGATCTTCAGGTCCAAGATTGGCCTGAAGGTTCCCTCTTTTTTGGGAACCACAAACAGATTTGAGTAAAAACCTTGCCCTTGTTCCGTCCGCGGAACCGGGTGGATCACTCCCATTACTAAGAGGTCTTGCACACATTGTAGAAATGCCTCTTTCTTTATTAGGTTTGTTGATAACCTTGACAGATGAAATCTCCCTTGTGGAGGAGAAGCTTTGAAGTCCAGAAGGTATCCCTGAGATATGATCTCCAACGCCCAGGGATCCTGGACATCTCTTGCCCAGGCCTGGGCGAAGAGAGAAAGTCTGCCCCCCACTAGATCCGTTTCCGGATAGGGGGCCCTTTCTTCATGCTGTCTTAGGGGCAGAAGTAGGTTTTCTGGCCTGCTTGCCCTTGTTCCAGGACTGGTTGCCTTTCCAACCCTGTCTGTAACGAGTAGCAGTCCCTTCCTGTTTTGGAGTGGAGGAAGTTGATGCTGCTCCTGCCTTGAAATTACGAAAGGCACGAAAATTAGACTGTTTGGCCTTTAATTTGGCCCTGTCCTGAGGAAGGGTGTGACCCTTACCTCCAGTAATGTCAGCAATAATTTCTTTCAAGCCGGGCCCGAATAAGGTTTGCAATGAAAGGAATATTAAGCAATTTAGATTTAGAAGTTACATCTGCTGACCAGGATTTAAGCCATAGCGCTCTGCACGCCTGGATGGCAAATCCGGAGTTCTTAGCCGTTAGTTTGGTTAAATGCACAACGGCATCCGAAACAAATGCATTAGCTAGCTTAAGGGCTTTAAGCTTGTTTAGAATCTCATCCAATGGTGCTGTGCGAATAGCCTCTTCCAGAGACTCAAACCAGAATGCTGCTGCAGCAGTGACGGGCGCAATGCATGCAAGGGGCTGTAATATAAAACCTTGTTGAACAAACATTTTCTTAAGGTAACCTTCTAATTTTTTATCCATTGGATCTGAGAAAGCACAACTATCCTCCACCGGGATAGTGGTACGCTTGGCTAAAGTAGAAACTGCTCCCTCCACCTTAGGGACCGTCTGCCATAAGTCTTGTGTGGTAGCGTCTATTGGGAACATTTTTCTAAATATCGGAGGAGGGGAAAAGGGCACACCGGGTCTATCCCACTCCTTGCTAATAATCTCTGTAAGCCTTTTAGGTATAGGAAAAACGTCAGTATACACCGGTACCGCATAGTATTTATCCAGCCTACATAATTTCTCTGGGATTGCAACCGTGTCGCAATCGTTCAGAGCCGCTAACACCTCCCCTAGCAATACACGGAGGTTCTCAAGCTTAAATTTAAAATTTGAAATTTCTGAATCCGGTCTCCCCGGATCAGATCCGTCACCCACAGAATGAAGCTCTCCGTCCTCATGTTCTAAAAATTGTGACGCAGTATCGGACATGGCTCTCGTGTCATCGGCGCGCACTGTCCTAAACCCAGAGCTATCGCGCTTGCCTCTTAACTCAGGCAAATTAGATAATACTTCTTTCATAACATTAGCCATATCATGCAAAGTGATTTGTAAGGGCAGTGATGTACTTGGCGCCACAATCTCACGCACCTCCTGAGCGGGAGGCGAAGGTACTGACACGTGAGGAGAGTTAGGCGGCATAACTTCCCTCTCGTTGTCTGGTGATAATTTCTTTACCGGTAAAGACTGACTTTTATTTAAAGTAACATCAATACAATTGGTACACATATTTCTATTGGGCTCCACATTGGCTTTTAAACATAATGAACAAGTAGATTCATCTGTATCAGACATGTTTAAACAGACTAGCAATGAAGGCTAGCAAGCTTGGAAAAAAATCTTTCAATAAATTTACAAGCAATAGAAAAAACGCTGCAGCGCTTTTAAAAACACAAAAAACTGTCACAGTTGAAATAACAATGAACTAATTCAGTTATAGCCAACAATTTTAACAGTAAATGTATGAATTTAGCAGAGGATTGCACCCACTAGCAAACGGATGATTAACCCCTCAATACCCAAAAACGGATAATCAATTTAAGATTTAACACTTTTATCACAGTCAAACACACTGTCACAGGTCTGCTGTGACTGATTACCTCCCTCAAAAATGAATTTTGAAGACCCCTGAGCTCTCTGGAGACGTCCTGGATCAAGGAGGAAGAAGCAGGAAGACTGTGCAAGAATTTTAACTGCGCAACAAGGCGCTAAAAAAGGCCCCTCCCACTCATTGGGAGACCTGTTACAACGGTTTCTATGCAGAAATATACGTTAGCCATATGGAAAAAAAATCATGCCCAAAAAGATTTATCACCAAAGTACCTCACAAAACAAATAACATGCCAGTAAACGTTTTTTTTAAAAACAACTTTCCAGTGTTATGCAAAGTTATCACTAAGCCTGCTACCAGTCGCTTCTACTGCAGTTAAGGCTCATACATTTATTTCAGTATTAACAGTATTTTCTCAGTCAAATTCTAGTCCCTAGAAAATAACTCCACTGCGCATACATTTATCAGCCTGATACCAGTCGCTACTACTGCATTAAAGGCTGTACTTACATCATATGGGTAACAGCAGCGTTTTCTTAGTCAATTCCATTCCTAGAAAAACATAATTTATGTAAGAACTTACCTGATAAATTCATTTCTTTCATATTAGCAAGAGTCCATGAGCTAGTGACGTATGGGATATACATTCCTTCCAGGAGGGGCAAAGTTTCCCAAACCTTAAAATGCCTATAAATACACCCCTCACCACACCCACAATTCAGTTTAACGAATAGCCAAGAAGTGGGGTGATAAAAAAGTGCGAAAGCATATAAAATAAGGAATTGGAATAATTGTGCTTTATACAAAAATCATAACCACCACAAAAAAAGGGCGGGCCTCATGGACTCTTGCTAATATGAAAGAAATTAATTTATCAGGTAAGTTCTTACATAAATTATGTTTTCTTTCATGTAATTAGCAAGAGTCCATGAGCTAGTGACGTATGGGATAATGATTACCCAAGATGTGGATCTTTCCACAC
The DNA here is from genome assembly GCF_027579735.1 of Bombina bombina. Lineage (NCBI taxonomy): Eukaryota > Metazoa > Chordata > Amphibia > Anura > Bombinatoridae > Bombina > Bombina bombina. The sequence continues at coordinate 227,926,503 of NC_069507.1, read as the reverse complement.
AAGAGTCACTAGAGAGGGAGGGATAAAATAAAGACAGCCAATTCCTGCTGAAAATAATCCACACCCAAAATAAAGTTTAATGAAAAACATAAGCAGAAGATTCAGACTGAAACCGCTGCCTGAAGTACTTTTCTACCAAAAACTGCTTCAGAAGAAGAAAATACATCAAAATGGTAGAATTTAGTAAAAGTATGCAAAGAGGACCAAGTTGCTGCTTTGCAAATCTGATCAACCGAAGCTTCATTCCTAAACGCCCAGGAAGTAGAAACTGACCTGGTAGAATGAGCTGTAATCCTCTGAGGCGGAGTTTTACCCGACTCAACATAGGCAAGATGAATTAAAGATTTCAACCAAGATGCCAAAGAAATGGCAGAAGCTTTCTGGCCTTTTCTAGAACCGGAAAAGATAACAAATAGACTAGAAGTCTTTCGGAAAGATTTAGTAGCTTCAACATAATATTTCAAAGCTCTAACAACATCCAAAGAATGCAATGATTTCTCCTTAGAATTCTTAGGATTAGGACATAATGAAGGAACCACAATTTCCCTACTAATGTTGTTGGAATTCACAACTTTAGGTAAAAATTCAAAAGAAGTTCGCAACACCGCCTTATCCTGATGAAAAATCAGAAAAAGAGACTCACAAGAAAGAGCAGATAATTCAGAAACTCTTCTGGCAGAAGAGATGGCCAAAAGGAACAAAACTTTCCAAGAAAGTAATTTAATGTCCAATGAATGCATAGGTTCAAAGGGAGGAGCTTGAAGAGCTCCCAGAACCAAATTCAAACTCCAAGGAGGAGAAATTGACTTAATGACAGGTTTTATACGAACCAAAGCTTGTACAAAACAATGAATATCAGGAAGAATAGCAATCTTTCTGTGAAAAAGAACAGAAAGAGCAGAGATTTGTCCTTTCAAGGAACTTGCAGACAAACCCTTATCTAAACCATCCTGAAGAAACTGTAAAATTCTCGGTATTCTAAAAGAATGCCAAGAAAAATGATGAGAAAGACACCAAGAAATATAAGTCTTCCAGACTCTATAATATATCTCTCTAGATACAGATTTACGAGCCTGTAACATAGTATTAATCACAGAGTCAGAGAAACCTCTTTGACCAAGAATCAAGCGTTCAATCTCCATACCTTTAAATTTAAAGATTTCAGATCCTGATGGAAAAAAGGACCTTGTGACAGAAGGTCTGGTCTTAACGGAAGAGTCCACGGTTGGCAAGAGGCCATCCGGACAAGATCCGCATACCAAAACCTGTGAGGCCATGCCGGAGCTACCAGCAGAACAAACGAGCATTCCTTCAGAATCTTGGAGATTACTCTTGGAAGAAGAACTAGAGGCGGAAAGATATAGGCAGGATGATACTTCCAAGGAAGTGATAATGCATCCACTGCCTCCGCCTGAGGATCCCGGGATCTGGACAGATATCTGGGAAGTTTCTTGTTTAGATGAGACGCCATCAGATCTATTTCTGGAAGTTCCCACATTTGAACAATCTGAAGAAATACTTCTGGGTGAAGAGACCATTCGCCCGGATGCAACATTTGGCGACTGAGATAATCCGCTTCCCAATTGTCTACACCTGGGATATGAACCACAGAGATTAGACAGGAGCTGGATTCCGCCCAAACCAAAATTCGAGATACTTCTTTCATAGCCAGAGGACTGTGAGTCCCTCCTTGATGATTGATGTATGCCACAGTTGTGACATTGTCTGTCTGAAAACAAATGAACGATTCTCTCTTCAGAAGAGGCCAAAACTGAAGAGCTCTGAAAATTGCACGAAGTTCCAAAATATTGATCGGTAATCTCACCTCCTGAGATTCCCAAACTCCTTGTGCCGTCAGAGATCCCCACACAGCTCCCCAACCTGTGAGACTTGCATCTGTTGAAATTACAGTCCAGGTCGGAAGCACAAAAGAAGCCCCCTGAATTAAACGATGGTGATCTGTCCACCACGTTAGAGAGTGTCGAACAATCGGTTTTAAAGATATTAATTGAGATATCTTCATGTAATCCCTGCACCATTGATTCAGCATACAGAGCTGAAGAGGTCGCATGTGAAAACGAGCAAAGGGGATCGCGTCCAATGCAGCAGTCATAAGACCTAGAATTTCCATGCATAAGGCTACCGAAGGGAATGATTGTGACTGAAGGTTTCGACAAGCTGAAATCAATTTTAGACGTCTCTTGTCTGTTAAAGACAGAGTCATGGACACTGAATCTATCTGGAAACCCAGAAAGGTTACCCTTGTCTGAGGAATCAATGAACTTTTTGGTAAATTGATCCTCCAACCATGATCTTGAAGAAACAACACAAGTCGATTCGTATGAGATTCTGCTAAATGTAAAGACTGAGCAAGTACCAAGATATCGTCCAAATAAGGAAATACCACAATACCCTGTTCTTGGAGCTGTAGCTAGGCCAAACGGCAGAGCCACAAACTGGTAATGCTTGTCCAGAAAAGAGAATCTCAGGAACTGATAATGATCTGGATGAATCGGAATATGCAGATATGCATCCTGTAAATCTATTGTGGACATATAATGAACTTGCTGAACAAAAGGCAAGATAGTCCTTACAGTTACCATCTTGAACGTTGGTATCCTTACATAACGATTCAATATTTTTAGATCCAGAACTGGTCTGAAGGAATTCTCCTTCTTTGGTACAATGAAGAGATTTGAATAAAACCCCATCCCCTGTTCCGGAACTGGAACTGGCATAACTACTCCAGCCAACTCTAGATCTGAAACACAATTCAGAAATGCTTGAGCTTTCACTGGATTTACTGGGATACGGGAAAGAAAAAATCTCTTTGCAGGAGGTCTCATCTTGAAACCAATTCTGTACCCTTCTGAAACAATGTTCTGAATCCAAAGATTGTGAACAGAATTGATCCAAATTTCTTTGAAAAAACGTAACCCGCCCCCTACCAGCTGAGCTGGAATGAGGGCCGCACCTTCATGAGGACTTAGAAGCAGGCTTTGCCTTTCTAGCAGGCTTGGATTTATTCCAGACTGGAGATGGTTTCCAAACTGAAACTGCTCCTGAGGATGAAGGATTAGGCTTTTGTTCTTTGTTGAAACGAAAGGAACGAAAACGATTATTAGCCCTGTTTTTACCTTTAGATTTTTTATCCTGTGGTAAAAAAGTTCCTTTCCCACCAGTAACAGTTGAGATAATAGAATCCAACTGAGAACGAAATAATTTGTTACCCTGGAAAGAAATGGAAAGTAGAGTTGATTTAGAAGCCATATCAGCATTCCAAGTCTTAAGCCATAAAGCTCTTCTAGCTAAAATAGCTAGAGACATAAACCTGACATCAACTCTGATAATATCAAAAATGGCATCACAGATAAAATTATTAGCATGCTGAAGAAGAATAATAATATCATGAGAATCATGATGTGTTACTTGTTGCGCTAAAGTTTCCAACCAAAAAGTTGAAGCTGCAGCAACATCAGCCAAAGATATAGCAGGTCTAAGAAGATTACCTGAACACAGATAAGCTTTTCTTAGAAAGGATTCAATTTTCCTATCTAAAGGATCCTTAAATGAAGTACCATCTGACGTAGGAATACTAGTACGTTTAGCAAGGGTAGAAATAGCCCCATCAACTTTAGGGATTTTGTCCCAAAATTCTAATCTGTCAGACGGCACAGGATATAATTGCTTAAAACGTTTAGAAGGAGTAAATGAATTACCCAATTTATCCCATTCTTTGGAAATTACTGCAGAAATAGCATTAGGAACAGGAAAAACTTCTGGAATAACCACAGGAGATTTAAATACCTTATCCAAACGCTTAGAATTAGTATCAAGAGGACCAGAATCCTCTATTTCTAAAGCAATTAGTACTTCTTTAAGTAAAGAACGAATAAATTCCATTTTAAATAAATAACAGAATTTATGCTTACCTGATAAATTACTTTCTCCAACGGTGTGTCCGGTCCACGGCGTCATCCTTACTTGTGGGATATTCTCTTCCCCAACAGGAAATGGCAAAGAGCCCAGCAAAGCTGGTCACATGATCCCTCCTAGGCTCCGCCTTCCCCAGTCATTCGACCGACGTAAAGGAGGAATATGCATAGGAGAAATCATATGATACCGTGGTGACTGTAGTTAGAGAAAATAATTCATCAGACCTGATTAAAAACCAGGGCGGGCCGTGGAGAAAGTAATTTATCAGGTAAGCATAAATTCTGTTTTCTCCAACATAGGTGTGTCCGGTCCACGGCGTCATCCTTACTTGTGGGAACCAATACCAAAGCTTTAGGACACGGATGATGGGAGGGAGCAAATCAGGTCACCTAGATGGAAGGCACCACGGCTTGCAAAACCTTTCTCCCAAAAATAGCCTCCGAAGAAGCAAAAGTATCAAATTTGTAAAATTTGGTAAAAGTGTGCAGTGAAGACCAAGTCGCTGCCTTACATATCTGATCAACAGAAGCCTCGTTCTTGAAGGCCCATGTGGAAGCCACAGCCCTAGTGGAGTGAGCTGTGATTCTTTCAGGAGGCTGCCGTCCGGCAGTCTCATAAGCCAATCGGATGATGCTTTTAAGCCAAAAAGAGAGAGAGGTAGAAGTTGCTTTTTGACCTCTCCTTTTACCAGAATAAACAACAAACAAGGAAGATGTTTGTCTGAAATCCTTTGTAGCCTCTAAATAGAATTTTAGAGCACAAACTACATCCAAATTGTGCAACAAACGTTCCTTCTTTGAAACTGGATTCGGACACAAAGAAGGCACAACTATCTCCTGGTTAATATTTTTGTTAGAAACAACTTTCGGAAGAAAACCAGGTTTAGTACGCAAAACCACCTTATCTGCATGGAACACCAGATAAGGAGGAGAACACTGCAGAGCAGATAACTCTGAAACTCTTCTGGCAGAAGAAATTGCAACCAAAAACAAAACTTTCCAAGATAATAACTTAATATCTACGGAATGTAAGGGTTCAAACGGAACCCCTTGAAGAACTGAAAGAACTAAATTGAGACTCCAAGGAGGAGTCAAAGGTTTGTAAACAGGCTTGATTCTAACCAGAGCCTGAACAAAAGCTTGAACATCTGGCACAGCCGCCAGCTTTTTGTGAAGTAAAACAGATAAAGCAGAAATCTGTCCCTTCAAAGAACTTGCAGATAATCCTTTCTCCAAACCCTCTTGTAGAAAGGATAGAATCTTAGGAATCTTAATCTTGTTCCATGGGAATCCTTTAGATTCACACCAACAGATATATTTTTTCCATATTTTATGGTAAATTTTTCTAGTTACAGGCTTTCTAGCCTGAATAAGAGTATCAATGACAGAATCTGAGAACCCACGCTTTGATAAAATCAAGCGTTCAATCTCCAAGCAGTCAGTTGGAGTGAGACCAGATTCGGATGTTCGAACGGACCTTGAACAAGAAGGTCCTGTCTCAAAGGTAGCTTCCATGGTGGAGCCGATGACATATTCACCAGGTCTGCATACCAAGTTCTGCGTGGCCACGCAGGAGCTATCAAGATCACCGAAACCCTCTCCTGATTGATCCTGGCTACCAGCCTGGGAATGAGAGGAAACGGTGGGAATACATAAGCTAGGTTGAAGGTCCAGGGCGCTACTAGTGCATCCACTAGAGTCGCCTTGGGATCCCTGGATCTGGACCCGTAGCAAGGAACCTTGAAGTTCTGACGAGACGCCATCAGATCCATGTCTGGAATGCCCCATAATTGAGTTATTTGGGCAAAGATTTCCGGATGGAGTTCCCACTCCCCCGGATGAAATGTCTGACGACTCAGAAAATCCGCTTCCCAATTTTCCACTCCTGGGATGTGGATTGCAGACAAGTGGCAGGAGTGAATCTCCGCCCATCGAATTATTTTGGTCACTTCTTCCATCGCCAGGGAACTCCTTGTTCCCCCCTGATGGTTGATATATGCAACAGTCGTCATGTTGTCTGATTGAAACCTTATGAATTTGGCCTTTGCTAGTTGAGGCCAAGCCTTGAGAGCATTGAATATCGCTCTTAGTTCCAGAATGTTTATCGGGAGAAGAGATTCTTCCCGAGACCATAGACCCTGAGCTTTCAGGGGTTCCCAGACCGCGCCCCAGCCCACCAGACTGGCGTCGGTCGTGACAATGACCCACTCTGGTCTGCGGAAGCTCATCCCTTGTGACAGGTTATCCAGGGTCAGCCACCAACGGAGTGAATCTCTGGTCCTCTGATCTACTTGGATCGTCGGAGACAAGTCTGTATAATCCCCATTCCACTGTCTGAGCATGCACAGTTGTAATGGTCTTAGATGAATTCGCGCAAAAGGAACTATGTCCATTGCCGCAACCATCAAACCTATTACTTCCATGCACTGCGCAATGGAAGGAAGAAGAACAGAATGAAGTACTTGACAAGAGCTTAGAAGTTTTGATTTTCTGGCCTCTGTCAGAAAAATCTTCATTTCTAAGGAGTCTAATATTGTTCCCAAGAAGGGAACTCTTGTTGACGGGGATAGAGAACTTTTTTCTACGTTCACTTTCCACCCGTGAGATCTGAGAAAGGCTAGGACAATGTCCGTATGAGCCTTTGCCTGTGGCAGAGACGACGCTTGAATCAGTATGTCGTCCAAGTAAGGTACTACTGCAATGCCCCTTGGTCTTAGCACCGCTAGAAGGGACCCTAGTACCTTTGTGAAAATCCTTGGAGCAGTGGCTAATCCGAATGGAAGTGCCACGAACTGGTAATGTTTGTCCAGAAAGGCGAACCTTAGGAACCGATGATGTTCCTTGTGGATAGGAATATGTAGATACGCATCCTTTAAATCCACCGTGGTCATGAATTGACCTTCCTGGATGGTAGGAAGAATTGTCCGAATGGTTTCCATTTTGAACGATGGAACCCTGAGAAATTTGTTTAGGATCTTGAGATCTAAGATTGGTCTGAATGTTCCCTCTTTTTTGGGAACTATGAACAGATTGGAGTAGAATCCCATCCCTTGTTCTCCTAACGGAACAGGATGAATCACTCCCATTTTTAACAGGTCTTCTACACAATGTAAGAATGCCTGTCTTTTTATGTGGTCTGAAGACAATTGAGACCTGTGGAACCTTCCCCTTGGGGGTAGCTCCTTGAATTCCAGAAGATAACCTTGGGATACTATTTCTAGTGCCCAAGGATCCAGAACATCTCTTGCCCAAGCCTGAGCGAAGAGAGAAAGTCTGCCCCCCACCAGATCCGGTCCCGGATCGGGGGCCAACATCTCATGCTGTCTTGGTAGCAGTGGAAGGTTTCTTGGCCTGCTTACCTTTGTTCCAGCCTTGCATTGGCCTCCAGGCTGGCTTGGTTTGAGAAGTATTACCCTCTTGCTTAGAGGATGTAGAATTTGAGGCTGGTCCGTTTCTACGAAAGGGACGAAAATTTGGTTTATTTTTAGCCTTAAAAGACCTATCCTGAGGAAGGGCGTGGCCCTTTCCCCCAGTGATATCTGAAATAATCTCTTTCAAATCAGGGCCAAACAGCGTTTTCCCCTTGAAAGGTATGTTAAGCAATTTATTCTTGGAGGACGCATCCGCTGACCAAGACTTTAGCCAAAGCGCTCTGCGCGCCACAATAGCAAAACCTGAATTTTTCGCCGCTAATCTAGCTAATTGCAAAGTGGCGTCCAAAGTAAAAGAGTTAGCCAATTTAAGAGCTTGAACTCTGTCCATAACCTCCTCATAAGAAGATTCTTTATTGAGCGACTTTTCTAGTTCATCGAACCAGAAACACGCTGCTGTAGTGACAGGAACAATGCATGAAATTGGTTGTAGAAGGTAACCTTGCTGAACAAACATCTTTTTAAGCAAACCCTCTAATTTTTTATCCATAGGATCTTTGAAAGCACAACTATCTTCTATAGGGATAGTAGTGCGTTTGTTTAGAGTAGAAACCGCCCCCTCGACCTTGGGGACTGTCTGCCATAAGTCCTTTCTGGGGTCGACCATAGGAAACAATTTCTTAAATATAGGGGGAGGGACAAAAGGTATGCCGGGCCTTTCCCATTCTTTATTTACAATGTCCGCCACCCGCTTGGGTATAGGAAAAGCTTCGGGGGGCACCGGGACCTCTAGGAACTTGTCCATCTTACATAATTTCTCTGGAATGACCAAATTGTCACAATCATCCAGAGTAGATAACACCTCCTTAAGCAGAGAGCGGAGATGTTCCAATTTAAATTTGAATGTAATAACATCAGGTTCAGCTTGATGAGAAATTTTTCCTGAATCTGAAATTTCTCCCTCAGACAAAACCTCCCTGGCCCCTTCAGACTGGTGTAAGGGCATGTCAGAACCATTATCATCAGCGTCCTCATGCTCTTCAGCATCTAAAACAGAGCAGTCGCGCTTACGCTGATAAGTGGGCATTTTGGCTAAAATGTTTTTAATAGAATTATCCATTACAGCCGTTAATTGTTGCATAGTAAGAAGTATTGGCGCACTAGATGTACTAGGGGCCTCCTGAGTGGGCAAGACTGGCGTAGACACAGGAGGGGATGATGCAGTACCATGCTTACTCCCCTCACTTGAGGAATCATCTTGGGCATCATTTTCCCTAAATTGTTTGTCACATACATCACATCTATTTAAATGAGAAGGAACCTTGGCTTCCCCACATACAGAACATAGTCTATCTGATAGTTCAGACATGTTAAACAGGCATAAACTTGATAACAAAGCACAAAAAACGTTTTAAAATAAAACCGTTACTGTCACTTTAAATTTTAAACTGAACACACTTTATTACTGAATATGAAAAAAAGTATGAAGGAATTGTTCAAAATTCACCAAAATTTCACCACAGTGTCTTAAAGCCTTAAAAGTATTGCACACCAAATTTGAAAGCTTTAACTCTTAAAATAACGGAACCGGAGCCGTTTTTACATTTAACCCCTATACAGTCCCTGGTATCTGCTTTGCTGAGACCCAACCAAGCCCAGAGGGGAATACGATACCAAATGACGCCTTCAGTAAACTTTTTCTGTGTATCTGAGCTCCTCACACATGCATCTGCATGCCTTGCTTCCCAAAAACAACTGCGCATTAGTGGCGCGAAAATGAGGCTCTGCCTATGATTAGAAAAGGCCCCCAGTGAAAAAGGTGTCCAATACAGTGCCTGCCGTTTTTTTAACATAATTCCCAAGATTAAAATAACTCCTCAAAGCTATAATCTATTAAAAATGCTTATAAAGTAATCGTTTTAGCCCAGAAAAATGTCTACCAGTCTTTAAAGCCCTTGTGAAGCCCTTTGTTCTTATTAAGAAAATGGCTTACCGGATCCCATAGGGAAAATGACAGCTTCCAGCATTACCAAGTCTTGTTAGAAATGTGTCATACTTCAAGCAGCAAAGTCTGCACACTGTTTCCCCCAACTGAAGTTAATTCATCTCAACAGTCCTGTGTGGAAACAGCCATCGATTTTAGTAACGGTTGCTAAAATCATTTTCCTCTTACAAACAGAAATCTTCATCTCTTTTCTGTTTCAGAGTAAATAGTACATACCAGCACTATTTTAAAATAACAAACTCTTGATAGAAGAATAAAAACTACATTTAAACACCAAAAAACTCTGAGCCATCTCCGTGGAGATGTTGCCTGTGCAACGGCAAAGAGAATGACTGGGGAAGGCGGAGCCTAGGAGGGATCATGTGACCAGCTTTGCTGGGCTCTTTGCCATTTCCTGTTGGGGAAGAGAATATCCCACAAGTAAGGATGACGCCGTGGACCGGACACACCTATGTTGGAGAAATGAAGATTTATCAGCATCAATCTCTGAGACCGAATCCTCTGAACCAGAAGAGACATCAGAATCAGAATGATGATGTTCATTTAAAAATTCATCTGTAGGGAGAGAAGTTTTAAAAGATTTTTTACGTTTACTAGAAGGAGAAATAACAGACATAGCCTTCTTTATGGATTCAGAAACAAAATCTCTTATGTTATCAGGAACATTCTGCACCTTAGATGTTGAAGGAACTGCAACAGACAATGGTACTTTACTAAAGGAAATATTATCTGCATTAACAAGTTTGTCATGACAATTAATACAAACAGCCGGAGGAATAGCTACCAAAAGTTTACAGCAGATACACTTAGCTTTGGTAGATCCAGCACTAGACAGCGATTTTCCTGTAGTATCTTCTGACTCAGATGCAACGTGAGACATCTCGCAATATGTAAGAGAAAAAACAACATATAAAGCAAAATTGATCAAATTCCTTAAATGACAGTTTCAGGAATGGGAAAAAATGCCAAAGAACAAGCTTCTAGCAACCAGAAGCAATGAAAAAATGAGACTTAAATAATGTGGAGACAAAAGCGACGCCCATATTTTTTAGCGCCAAATAAGACGCCCACATTATTTGGCGCCTAAATGCTTTTGGCGCCAAAAATGACGCCACATCCGGAACGCCGACACTTTTGGCGCAAAATAACGTCAAAAAATGACGCAACTTCCGGCGACGCGTATGACGCCGGAAACGGAAAAGATTTTTTGCGCCAAAAAAGTCCGCGCCAAGAATGACGCAATAAAATGAAGCATTTTCAGCCCCCGCGAGCCTAACAGCCCACAGGGAAAAAGAGTCAAATTTTTGAAGGTAAGAAAAAATGATTAATTCAATGCATTATCCCAAATATGAAACTGACTGTCTGAAAAATAAGGAATGTTGAACATTCTGAGTCAAGGCAAATAAATGTTTGAATACATATATTTAGAACTTTATAAACAAAGTGCCCAACCATAGCTTAGAGTGTCACAGAAAATAAGATTTACTTACCCCAGGACACTCATCTACATGTTTGTAGAAAGCCAAACCAGTACTGAAACGAGAATCAGCAGAGGTAATGGTATATATAAGAGTATATCGTCGATCTGAAAAGGGAGGTAAGAGATGAATCTCTACGACCGATAACAGAGAACCTATGAAATAGACCTCGTAGAAGGAGATCACTGCATTCAAATAGGCAATACTCTCCTCACATCCCTCTGACATTCACTGCACGCTGAGAGGAAAACCGGGCTCCAACTTGCTGCGGAGCGCATATCAACGTAGAATCTAGCACAAACTTACTTCACCACCTCCATCGGAGGCAAAGTTTGTAAAAACTGAATTGTGGGTGTGGTGAGGGGTGTATTTATAGGCATTTTAAGATTTGGGAAACTTTGCCCCTCCTGGAAGGAATGTATATCCCATACGTCACTAGCTCATGGACTCTTGCTAATTACATGAAAGAAATATTACTGCACATACCTCATTTGCGGGGGACCCCGCATGCTATTCCCTTTTCTGAAGTTACCCCACTCCTCAGAATGTGCGAGAACAGCCAGTGGATCTTAGTTACGTCTGCTAAGATCATAGAAAACGCAGGCAGATTCTTCTTCTAAATACTGCCTGAGAGAAAAAAACAGCACACTCCGGTGCCATTTTAAAATAATAAACTTTTGATTGAAGAATAATTAGGTAAAAAACTCCTATCTCCTCTCGCGACCTCCTTCTTTGTTGAGACTTGCAAGAGAATGACTGGATATGACATGTGAGGGGAGGAGCTATATAGCAGCTCTGCTTGGGTGATCCTCTTGCAACTTCCTGTTGGGGAGGAGAATATATCCCATAAGTAATGGATGACCCGTGGACTGAACACACTTAACAAGAGAAACAGCCTCCGAAGAAGCATAAGTATCGAATTTGTAAAATTTGGCAAAAGTATGCAGAGAAGACCAAGTCGCTGCCTTACAGATCTGATCAACAGAAGCCTCGTTCTTGAAGGACCATGTGGAAGCCACAGCTCTAGTAGAGTGAGCTGTAGTTTGTTCAGGAGGCTGCCGTCCGGCAGTCTCATAAGCCAATCGGATGATTTTTTTCAGCCAGAAAGAAAGAGAGGTAGCAGTAGCTTTCTGCCCTCTCCTCTTACCAGAATAAATGACAAACAAGGATGATGTCTGTCTGAAATCCTTTGTTGCTTCTAAATAGAATTTTAAAGCACGGACCACATCTAGGTGGTGTAAAAAACGTTCCTTCTTCGAAACTGGATTCGGACACAGAGAAGGAACAACTATTTCCTGGTTAATATTCCTGTTGGAAACCACTTTTGGAAGAAAACCAGGCTTGGTACGTAAAACTACCTTATCTGTATGGAATACCAGATAGGGAGAAGTACACTGCAAAGCAGATAATTCAGAAACTCTTCTAGCAGAAGAAATAGCAACCAAAAACAGAACTTTCCAAGATAGTAACTTAATATCTATGGAATGTAAGGGTTCAAACAGAACCCCCTGAAGAACTGAAAGAACTAAATTTAGACTCCATAGAGGAGTCATAGGTCTGTAGACAGGCTTGATTCTAACTAACGCCTGTACAAACGCCTGTACATCTGGCACGGCTGCCAGACGTTTGTGTAACAAAACAGACAGAGCAGATATCTGTCCTTTTAACCCTTTAAGGACACAGCTTTCAGTTTGCTCAATTGTTTTATGACAGAAAAAATCTGTCATATGTCCTTAAGAGGTTAAAGAACTAGCTGACAAACCTTTATCCAAACCCTCTTGGAGAAAGGAAAGTATCCTAGGAATTTTATTTTTACTCCAAGAGAATCCCTTAGATTCACACCAACGGATATATTTTTGCCATATCTTATGGTAAATTTTTCCTAGTCACAGGTTTTCTGGCTTGAACCAGAGTATCTATAACTGAATCTGAAAACCCACGCTTAGATAGAATCAAGCGTTCAATTTCCAAGCAGTCAGTTGCAGAGAGACTAGATTTGGATGTTCGAATGGACCTTGTACTAGAAGATCCTGTCTCAAAGGTAGCTTCCATGGTGGAGCCGATGACATATTCACCAGGTCTGCATACCAGGTCCTGCGTGGCCATGCAGGAGCTATTAGAATCACCAAGGCCTTCTCCTGTTTGATCCTGGCTACAAGCCTGGGAAGGAGAGGGAACGGTGGAAACACATAAGCTAGATTGAACGACCAAGGCGCCACTAATCCATCCACTAGTGTCGCCCTGGGATCCCTGGATCTGGACCCGTATCGAGGAACCTTGAAGTTCTGGCGAGACGCCATCAGATCCATATCTGGAGTTCCCCATAGTTGAGTTAACTGGGCAAAGACCTCCGGGTGGAGTTCCCACTCCCCCGGATGGAAAGTCTGACGACTCAAGTAATCCGCCTCCCAGTTGTCTACTCCTGGGATGTGGATTGCAGATAGGTGGCAAGAGTGATCCTCCGCCCATTTGATGATCTTGGATACCTCTCTCATCGACAAGGAACTCTTTGTTCCCCCCTGATGATTGATGTACGCTACAGTCGTCATGTTGTCCGACTGAAATCTTATTAATCTGGCCTTCACTAGGTGAGGCCAGGCCAGGAGCGCATTGAATATCGCTCTCAGTTCCAAAATGTTTATCGGGAGGAGAGACTCTTCCCGAGACCATAGACCCTGAGCTTTCAGGGAGTCCCAGACCGCGCCCCAGCCTAAGAGACTGGCGTCTGTCGTGACGATGACCCATTCTGGTCTGCGGAAACTCATTCCCTGAGACAGGTGATCCTGAGTCAACCACCAGCGGAGTGAGTCTCTGGTTACCTGGTCTACTTGAATCTGGGGAGACAAGTCTGCATAATCCCCATTCCACTGTTTGAGCATGCACAGTTGTAATGGTCTTAGATGAATTTGAGCAAAAGGAACCACGTCCATTGCTGCAACCATTAATCCTATTACCTCCATGCACTGAGCTATGGAAGGCTGAGGAATAGATTGAAGAACTTGACAAGCGTTTAGAAGCTTTAATTTTCTGACCTCTATCAGAAAAATCTTCATTTCTACAGAATCTATTATTGTACCCAGAAAAGGAACCCTTGTGGATGGGGACAGGGAACTCTTTTCTACGTTCACCTTCCACCCGTGAGACCTGAGAAAGGCTAACACAATGTCTGTATGAGCCCTTGTTTTGGAAAGGGACGACGCTTGGATTAGAATGTCGTCTAGGTAAGGTGCTACAGCAATGCCCCTCGGTCTTAGAACCGCTAGAAGGGACCCTAGCACCTTTGTGAAAATTCTGGGAGCAGTGGCTAAACCGAATGGAAGAGCCACGAACTGGTAATGTTTGTCCAGAAAGGCAAACCTCAGAAACTGATGATGATCTTTGTGGATAGGAATATGCAGGTACGCATCCTTTAAGTCCACGGTAGTCATATATTGACCCTCCTGGATTGTTGGTAAAATCGTCCGAATGGTTTCCATTTTGAATGATGGAACTCTGAGGAATTTGTTTAGAATTTTTAAATCCAGAATTGGCCTGAAAGTTCCCTCTTTTTTGGGAACTACAAACAGGTTTGAGTAAAAACCCAGACCTTGTTCCGCTGTTGGAACTGGGTGTATCACTCCCATCTTTAATAGGTTTCCTACGCAATGTAAGAATGCCTGTCTCTTTATCTGGTCTGAAGATAAGCGAGACATGTGGAACCTTCCCCTTGGAGGAAGTTCCTTGAACTCTAGAAAATACCCCTGAGAGACTATTTCTAGTGCCCAGGGATCCGGAACAACTCTTGCCCAAGCCTGAGCAAAGAGAGAAAGTCTGCCCCCTACTAGATCCGGTCCCGGATCGGGGGCTACCCCTTCATGCTGACTTGGTAGCAGCCGCAGGCTTCTTGGCCTGTTTACCCTTGTTCCAGCCTTGCATTGGTTTCCATGCTGGTTTAGGCTGGGAAGTGTTACCCTCTTGTCTAGAGGCTGCAGAGTTAGGAGTCGGTCCGTTCCTGAAATTGCGAAAGGAACGAAAATTAGATTTATTCTTAGCCTTGAAAGGCCTGTCCTGTGGGAGGGCATGGCCCTTTCCCCTAGTGATGTCTGAAATAATCTCCTTCAATTCTGGCCCGAAAAGGGTCTTACCTTTGAAAGGAATATTAAGCAATTTTGTTTTGAACGACACATCCGCCGACCAAGATTTTAGCCAAAGCGCTCTGCGCGCCACTATAGCAAAACCTGAATTTTTCGCCGCTAATTTAGCCAATTGAAAAGCGGCATCCAAAATAAAGGAATTAGCCAACTTTAGTGCGTGAATTCTGTCCATGACTTCATCATATGGAGTCTCTTTTTGGAGCGAATTTTCTAGTTCCTCGAACCAAAAAGACGCTGCCGTGGTGACAGGAATAATGCACGAAATTGGTTGGAGAAGGAAACCTTGCTGAACAAATATCTTTTTAAGCAATCCTTACAATTTTTTATCCATAGGATCTTTGAAAGCACAACTGTCCTCAATAGGAATAGATGTGCGCTTGGCTAACGTTGAAACTGCCCCCTCAACCTTAGGGACTGTTTGCCATGCGTCCCTTCTGGGGTCGACAATGGGAAACATTTTCTTAAATATAGGAGGTGGAACAAAAGGTATACCTGGCTTCTCCCACTCCTTAGTCACTATGTCCGCCACCCTCTTGGGTATCGGAAAGGCATCAGCGTGCACAGGGATCTCTAAGAATTTGTCCATTTTGCACAACTCTCTGGAATCACCAAAGAGTCACAATCATCAAGAGTAGTTAGCACCTCCTTAAGCAGGGCGCGGAGATGTTCTAACTTAAATTTAAATGCCACGATATCAGGTTCTGCCTGCTGAGAAACTTTTCCTGAATCAGAAATTTCTCCCTCAGACAGACACTCCCTCACTGCCAATTCAGACTGATGTGAGGGTATATATAACAGATAAATTATCGTCAGCGCCCACTTGCTCATCCTCTGTATTTAAAACTGAGCAATCACGATTTCTGGGAAATGCTGGCAGTTTGGATAAAAGATTTGCTATAGAATTATCCATTACTGCAGTTAATTGCTGCATAGTAACAAGCATTGGCGCGCTAGATGTACTAGGTATCGCCTGCGCAGGCAAAACTGGTGTTGACACAGAAGGAGAGGATGATGAGCTATCCCCACTACCTTCGTTTGAAGAATCCTCTTGGGCAACCTTATTAAATGTGACAGTACTGTCCTTACTTTGTTTGGACGCCATGGCACAATTTGAACATACATTTAAAGGGGGAATCACCTTGGCCTCCATACACACAGAACATATGCTATCTGAAGGTACAGACATGTTCAACCTATTTTGGCAGGCTATTAATGCAATAAAAACGTTTTTAAACAAAACCGTTACTGTCTCTTTAAATAATAAAAAGAGCACACTTTATTTCTGAATGTTTGAAAAACTATGAAGGAAATATCCGATCTTTACAAAATTTACACCCCAGTGTCTTAATGCTTTGAAAGTAGTTGCACACCAAATTTCAAGTCTCTAACCCCTTAAATGAGCTAATTGTTCAATTTTACCGGTTTAAACACACTACAGTCCCTGCCACAGACTTTGCTGCGGCTTTTACCTTCCTTGGGGTTATTCACCACAGAAATGAGCCTTCCTGAGTCCGTTTTTTAGCCACAGGACCCTCTCACATGAAGCTGCATGCACTGCCTCTAGAAGTAACTGCGCAACTGAGGCGCGAAAATGAGGCCTCCTCCCTCTGCATACCAGAGTGAAGGGGCCTTCCTGACTAGATTAGGCGTCTAAACAACTGCCAGACGTAATAAAAACGTTCCCAAAAGTGTTTCAAATTCACAAAACACTCCAAATGTCATATAAATATGATATAAACCAATCGACTTAGCCCACAATAGTGTCAACCAGCATAGAGCCCATTTTATAAGCCTTCATTCTGTTATGAGTCTAAGAAAATGGCTTACCGATCCCATAAGGGAAAACTGACAGTCTTCTAGCATTACTATGTCTTGTTAGAAAAGAGACTAGTCATACCTGGAGCAGAAAAGTCTGCAAACTGTTCCCCCCAACTGAAGTTCTCTGGTTTCAACAGTCCTGCGTGGGAACAGCAATGGATTTTAGTTACTGGTGCTAAAATCATACTCCTCTTTTAACAGAACTCTTCATCACTTTCTGTTGTAGAGTAAATAGTACAAACCGGCACTATTTTAAAATAACAAACTCTTTATAGAAGAAATAAAACTACAACTAACACCACATACTCTTTACCATCCCCGTGGAGATGCTACTTGTTCAGAGCGGCAAAGAGAATGACTGGGGGGAGGAGCCAGAGGGGGGGGCTATATGGACAGCTCTTGCTGTGTGCTCTCTTTGCCATTTCCTGTGGGGGAAGAGAATATCCCACAAGTAAGGATGAAGCCGTGGACCGGACACACCAATGTAGGAGAAAAGAAGACAGGAGCGCACAACTGCATCTAAGTGCAGATATAATTAACAACTTTAATGTATCCCCAATACAAGAATCGCACTCACACTTTATAAAATCATACACAGCAGTATGTCAGTTTAAAACTGCAGCATCACCAGCTCCGGCGGTTTTTACCCAGATACAGCGATTTCCAAGATGGTGTGTCTGTAACCCGGCTAGAAGGGGGTGTGTTCGTCGATTAGCCAATCGAATATTCCTGTAATCCTCAGCTTCCCTGCTATTGGTTGTTCAGCGGGGGTGTGCACTGCCACTCAAAGCTAGAGTCCTTATCGAACTTATCGTGACCAATGGAGTGGATCATTCTCTTTATGGGTCATGTCTGTGATAGGTTTGACCAAGGAAGAAAAGTTTTTAATAAACTTTCTATAGTAATTGGTGAACCCCAAAAAACGTTGAATAGATCGAAGACCAACTGTGTGAGGCCACTGCAGAACTGCAGATAACTTTTCAGGATCCATGGAGAACCCTGCAATGGAGATAACATAACCTAGGAAGGTTACTTGAGTCTGATGGAACACACATTTCTCGAGTTTACAAAACAGGCCGTTCTCACGTAGTCTCTGAAGAACCCGTGTAACATCAGAACGATGAGCCTCAAGTGTGGGTGAGCGTATGAGGATGTCGTCCAAGTACACCACAACACACTGTTGCAACATATCTCGGACATCATTAATAAATTCCTGAAAAACAGCAGGAGCATTACATAGGCCAAAGGGCATTACAAGATACTCATAATGCACGCTCCTGGTGTTAAATGCGGTTTTCCATTCGTGGCCCTCCTTAATCCTAACGAGATTGTACGCTCCTTTCAAATCAAGTTTAGTAAAGACCGTGGCTCCCTTGAGGTGGTCAAAGAGTTCCTTAATAAGCGGAATAGGGTAAGCATTCTTAATGGTAAGACGATTAAGACCCCTATAATCGATACATGGTCTTAACTTGCCACCCTTTTTCTTCACAAAGAAGAAACCAGCCACTGCAGGAGAGCAGGATTTGCGGATGATCCCCCGCGACAGAGCATCGGCAAAATACTCCTCCATAGCACAATTCTCTGCAACAGATAGAGGGTACACCCGGCCCAGAGGAGGAATGGCTCCAGGTTGCAGGTCTATGGCACAATCGTAAGACCGTGAGGAGGCAATGTACCGGCACACACCTTGTCAAACACGTCTAGGAACTCTCGGTACTCCTCTGGCAATTGAGAAACCGAAGAAGTGCACAAGACTTTAGCTGGTTTCCGAAGACAAGTGGAAATACATTGCGGGGACCACAACAAAATTTCGGACCTGCGCCAGTCGAGACTGGGATTGTGCTTTTGGAGCCAGGGATAACCCATAACAACCGGAAAATGCGGAGAGTTTATCACCTGGAACTGGAGGGTTTCAAAATGGAGAGCCCCAACAGCCATGGACAACGGGGCAGTTTCGTGAGTAACGAGTGCAGGCTGAAGGGGCCTGCCATCAATGGCCTCAATAGCAAGCGGAACGGACCGAGGCAAAACAGGAATGGAGTTATTTGATACAAAAGCACTGTCAATGAAATAGCCCACAGCACCGGAGTCAACAAGAGCCTGGGTGACTATGGAGGAGTCCACCGAGGAAAGGACAACCGTGACCATAGGTTTCTCCTTAAGCGGTTCCGGGGATGAGGATAAACCACCCAATGTCTGCCCCCAACAGGGCCTTAGGTGTGAGCGTTTCCCGGCCATGTAGGACAAGACTTCAAAAGGTGGCCCTGTAACCCACAATAGAGGCAGAGCCCCTCCCTCCTCCTAAAGGCCCTCTCCGCCGCGGAGAGACACGTGAATCCCAGCTGCATAGGCTCAGCAGTACCTGGTGACTCGGGAACAGGAGGCATGGGAGGAGAGGGAGGCATGGGTGGGAACGAACACATAGGAGACAACGGAACAGGAGGCTTCCGCAAGCTCTCCTTGAAAGAGGGCCTCTCTCTGAGTCTGATGTCAATTAGGATAAAAAAAAGACATCAATGACTCGAGATCCTCTGGTAAATCTCTGGCAGCAACTTCGTCTTTAATCGCATCAGAGAGCCCATGAAAGAAGGCGGCAACAAGGGCTTCATTGTTCCAACCTACCTCTGCGGCAAGCTTACAGAACTCAATAGCATACTGAGCAACAGATCTTGTACCTTGCTGAATGGACATGAGTTGTTTAGCAGCAGAGGAGGAGGAAGATGAAACATCAAATACCCTTTCGAAAGGAGGCCGCAAATTCAGGGTAATTTGAAATCACAGGTTTATTAGTCTCCCACAAGGGATTAGCCCAGGCAAGAGCTGTGTCAGAGTAACGAGATGAGAAATCCCACCTTAGCTCTGTCAGAGGGAAACGCCTGAGGTAACATCTCAAAGTAAATGCCCACCTGGTTCAAAAACCCTCTGCACTGAATAGGATCGCCTCCATATCGCTGAGGTAGAGGTGCAGAACCGGACATGCTCCTGATAGGCATAGGTGCAGCAGCGGAAAGAGGAGCAGACATAACTTGTGGGACACTTTGGTCCAAATATGCAGTGCGAGTCAGCAGAGTTTGCAGGGCTAGTGCAAATTGATCCAAGCGGTGATCCTGTACATCCATCCTTGAAATGATGGCAGGTAAAGGTGGATTATTAGCACCATCAGGATTCATGGCCTTTGCGTAATGTCAGGGTGCCAGGAATCAGACTGAGACGAGAAGTGCAAAAATAATCACACCTTTATTAATAGCAAAAAATAATAAAAAGTCCACAAGTCAAATAACAAGCCAGGAATCAAAACCAGAGCTGGTAGTCAGATGAGCCGAGTCAGGAGCCAAAGCAAATAGTCAGACGAGCTGGAATCAGGAACAAGGAAAACAGCAAAGTCAGGAACAAGCCAGGGATCAGGAACCAGGAGGGACGTCAGACAGCCAGGTAATACACAGGAACTCTCACAAACAGGTCTGAGACAACACAAAGGCAAAGCATACTGAACAGAGGCCCTTTAAATAATAAGTGATGACATCACAATTCTGAGACTGCATCCTGTCTCACATAGATGATGCACACCAGTCTGGCCATAAAATGAAGTGCAGGAATTGAGCAGCATCCCTCACAATGCACCATAGTCAGGAAGAGAGGTGAGTAAAATGGCTGCCAGCAGCACATGGCAAACACAACAGGGAAAAAACCCTGACAAGGGATTCTCAGGCGGAAGCAGTGGATGCGCTGACACTTCCTTGGTGTTATCAACCTGCTTATATCTTCCGGCCTGTAGTTCTTCTTCCAAGAGTGATCGCCAAAATCATCATGGAACAAGCATTTGTGTTGCTGGTGGCTCCAGCATGGCCCCACAGGTTTTGGTATGCAGATCTTGTTCGGATGTCCAGTTGCCAACCTTGGCCACTTCCGTTAAGGCCAAACCTACTGTCTCAAGGTCCATTTTTCCATCAGGATCTCAAATCATTAAATTGGAAATTGAACGCTTAGTATTAAGTCATAGCGGTTTCTCTGACTCAGTAATTAATACTATGTTACAAGCTCGTAAATCTGTCTCTAGGAAGATTTATTATCGAGTTTGGAAGACTTACATTTCATGGTGTTCTTCTCATAAATTCTCTTGGCATTCTTTTAGTATCCCTAGCATTTTACAGTTTCTCCAGGATGGTTTGGATAGGGGTTTGTCTGCAAGTTCCTTGAAGGGACAAATCTCTGCTCTTTCTGTTTTATTTCACAGAAAGATTGCTAATCTTCCTGATATTCACTGTTTTGTTCAGGCTTTAGTTCGTATTAAGCCTGTCATTAAATCAATTTCTCCTCCTTGGAGTCTTAATTTGGTTTTGAAGGCGTTACAGGCTCCTCCTTTTGAGCCTATGCATTCTTTGGATATTATACTACTTTCTTGGAAAGTGTTGTTCCTTTTGGCTATCACTTCTACTAGAAGAGTTTCTGAGCTATCTGCTCTTTCTTTTTTATCTCCTTTTCTGATTTTTCATCAGGATAAGGCTGTGTTGCAGACTTCTTTTGAATTTTAACATAAGGTTGTGAAATCTAACAACATTAGTAGAGAAATTGTTGTCCCTTCCTTATGTCCTAATCCTAAGAATCCTTTGGGAAGATCTTTACATTCTTTGGATGTGGTAAGAGCTTTGAAATATTATGTTGAAGCTACTAAAGATTTCAGGAAGACTTCTAGTCTATTTGTTATATTTTCTGGTCCTAGGAAAGGTCAGAAGGCTTCTGCTATTTCCTTGGCCTCTTGGTTAAAGCTTTTGATTCTTCAAGCTTACTTGGAGTCGGGTCAAGCCCCGCCTCAGAGAATTACTTTTCATTCTACTATGTCAGTTTCAACTTTGTGGGCTTTTAAGAATGAAGCTTCAGTTGAACAGATTTGCAAAGCAGCTACTTGGTCCTCTTTGCATAAATTTACTAAATTCTACCGTTGATGTATTTGCTTCTTCTGAAGCAGTTTTTGGTAGCAAAGTTCTTCAGGCAGCTGTTTCAGTTTGATTCTTCTGCTTATGTTTTAAGTTTTTCTTCATAAGAATAACTTACATTTGGGTTGTGGATTAATTTTTTTCAGCATTTGGCTGTTTATTTTTTATCCTTCCCTCTCTAGTGACTCTTTCGTGGAGTTCCACATCTTGGGTATTTGATATTCCATACGTCACTAGCTCATGGACTCTTGCCAATTACATGAAAGAAAACATAATTTATGTAAGAACTTACCTGATAAATTCATTTCTTTCATATTGGCAAGAGTCCATGAGGCCCACCCTTTTTATGGTGGTTATGATTTATTGTATAAAGCACAATTATTCCAAATTCCTTTGTTGATGCTTTTTACTCCTTTCTTTATCAACCCACTACTTGGCTATTAGTTAAACTGAATTTTGGGTGTGGTGAGGGTTGTATTTGTAGGCATTTTGAGGTTTGGGAAACTTTGCCCCTCCTGGTAGGATTGTATATCCCATACGTCACTAGCTCATGGACTCTTGCTAATATGAAATAAATGAATTTATCAGGTAAGTTCTTACATAAATTATGTTTTTCCCTATGCAAGAAGTTTTAAAAAAAAAAAAAAAAGTCACTTCCTCTGTGTTTCCAAAGTTTTACCAGTAGCACATAGAAATTCATCACACAGCACCAAGTGGAAAAATAACAATAACCTTAAAAAAAAAAAACAGGCAAATACTAATCTAAAGCAAATTCATGTCAACCAAAAACCAGGAGAGGAAAAAAAGGAAATTTATGCTTACCTGATAAATTTATTTCTTTTACGATATGACGAGTCCATGGATTTCATCCTTACTTATGGAATATCGCCTCCTGGTCAGCAGGAGGAGGCAAAGAGTACCACAGCAGAGCTGTATATATAGCTCCTCCCCTCCCTCCCACTCCAGTCATTCGACTGAAGTTAGGAAGGGAAAGGAAAAGCCACAGTGCAGAGGTGACTGAAGTTTAACAAAAATAAAGACGTGTCTTAAAAAATAACAGGGTGGGCCGTGGACTCGTCATTTTGTAAAAGAAGTAAATTTATCAGGTAAGCATAAATTTTCTTTTCTTTTACAAGATATGACGAGTACACGGATTTCATCCTTACTTATGGGATACAATACCAAAGATATAGGACACGGATGAAAGGGAGGGACAAGGCAGGAACCTAAATGGAAGGCACCACTGCTTGAAGAACCTTTCTCCCAAAAACAGCCTCTGACGAGGCAAAAGTATCAAATTTGGAAAATTTGGAAAAAGTGTGAAGAGACGACCAAGTTGCAGCCTTGCAAATCTGTTCAACAGAAGCATCATTCTTAAATGCCCATGAGGACGCCACAGCCCTAGTGGAATGAGCCGTAATTCGTTCAGGAGGCTGCTGTCCAGCAGTCTCATATGCCAAACGGATGATACTCTTCAGCCAAAAAGAAAGAGGTAGCCGTAGCTTTCTGACACCTGCAAGTAAAACTTCAGAGCACGGACTACGTACAAATTATGTAACAGACGCTCCTTCTTAGAAGGATTAGGACACAAGGAAGGAACAACAATTTCCTGATTAATATTTTTATTGGAAACAACCTTAGGCAGAAAACCAAGTTTGGTACGCAACACTACCTTATCTGCATGGAAAATAAGATAAGGAGTATCACATTGTAATGCTGAAAGCTCAGAAACTCTGCGAGCAGAATAGCAACCTAAAATAAAACTTTCCAAGATAATAACTTAATATCTATGGAATGCATAGGTTCAAACGGAACCCCTTGAAGAACATTAAGAACTAAATTCAAACTCCAAGGAGGAGCAATTGGTCTAAACACAGGCCTGATTCTAGTCAGAGTCTGACAAAAGTATTGAACATTTGCCAGACGTTTGTGAAGAAAAATAGACAAAGCAGAAATCTGTCCCTTTGAGAAACTTGCTGATAACCCTTTCTCCAATCCTTCTTGGAGAAAAGATAAAATCCTAGGAATCCTAACCCTACTCCATGAGTAGCCTTTGGATTCGCACCAATAAAGATATTTACGCGATATCTTATGGTAAATTTTTCTAGTAACAGGCTTGCGTGCCTGAATCAAGGTATCAATGACCTATTCAGTGAACCCTCGCTTAGATAAAATCAAGCGTTCAATCTAAAAAGCAGTCAGCTGCAGAGAAATTAAATTCAGATGATGAAAGGGTCCCTGAACGAGAAGGTCCTGCCTCAATGGAAGCTTCCACGGTGGCAGAGATGAAATGTCCACGCAGGAGCGATGAGGATCACCGAAGCCCTCTCCTGTTTGACTCAAGCAATCACCCGGGGAAGGAGAGCAAACGGCGGGAACACATAAGCTAGGTTGAATGACAAAGGCACTGCCAAGGCATCTATCAGTTCGGCCTGAGGATCCCTGGACATGGATCCGTATCTCGGAAGCTTGGCATTCTGGCAAGACGCCATAAGATCCAGCTCCGGCCTGCCCCATCTGATAATCAGGTTGGCAAAGAACTATGGATGGAGCTCCCATTACCCCGCATGAAACATCTGTCTGCTCAAAAAATCCGCCTTCCAGTTGTCCACTCCTGGGATGTAGATTGCTGACAGATAACAAGAATGAGTCTCCGCCCACCGAATTATCTTGGATACTTCTGTCATCGCTAAGGAACTCCTTGTTCCCCCCTGATGATTGATGTAAGCCACAGTCGTGATGTTGTCCGACTGAAAACGGATGAATTTGGCCGAAGCCAACTGAGGCTAAGCCTGAAGCGCATTGAAGATTGCTCTCAACTCCAGAATATTGATGGGAAGTAGAGACTCTGACCGAGTCCACACACCCTGAGCCTTCAGGGAATTCCAGACTGCACCCCATCCTAGTAGGCTGGCGTCCGTTGTCACTATCACCCATGAGGGTCTGCGGAAGCACGTCCCTTGGGACAGATGATCCGGTGACAACCACCAAAGAAGAGAATCCCTTGTCTCCTGATCCAGATCTATCCGAGGAGACAAATCTGCATAATCTCCATTCCACTGCCCGAGCATGCTCAGCTGTAGAGGTCTGAGATGAAAACTAGCAAACGGAATGATGTCCATTGCCGCCACCATCAATCCAATTACCTCCATGCACTGAGCCACTGATGGCCGAGGTTTGGACTGAAAAGATTGGCATGTATTCAGAATCTTTAACTTTCTGACTTCCGTCTAAAAGATTTTCATGGATATAGAGTCTATTAGAGTTCCCAGGAAAGGAACCCTTGTCTGTGGAATTAGTGAACTATTTTCTAGATTCACCTTCCACCCGTGAATCCTTAGAAAGGATAGAACAATGTCGGTATAAGACTGTCAGCTGATAAGACAACGCCTGGATCACAATATTGTCCAGATAAGGCGCCACTGCAATTCCCCGCGGCCTGAGAACCACCAGCAGAGACCCTAGGACCTTCGTGAAGATCCTGGGCGCCGTTGCTAGCCCGAAGGGAAGGGCCACAAACTGAAAATGTTTGTCCAGAAAGGCAAACCTCAGGAACTGGTGATGATCTCTGTGGATAGGAATATGAAGATATGCATCCTTTAAGTCCACGGTAGTCATATATTGACCCTCCTGGATCAATGGCAGGATTGTCCAAATAGTCTTCATCTTGAAGAATGGGACTCTGAGAAACTTGTTTAGACTCGAGATCTAAAATGGGTCGGAACGTTCCCTCTTTTCTGGGAACCACAAAAAGATTTGAGTAAAAGCCCTGCCCCTGTTCCT
The DNA here is from genome assembly GCF_027579735.1 of Bombina bombina. Lineage (NCBI taxonomy): Eukaryota > Metazoa > Chordata > Amphibia > Anura > Bombinatoridae > Bombina > Bombina bombina. The sequence goes on along the minus strand of NC_069507.1, from coordinate 227,901,046 downwards.
GTATGGGAACAGGACAAATTACTCCCATAGTGGAGAGGTCTTTTACACAACGTAAGAACGCCTCTCTTTTAATCTGGTCTACAGACAATCGTGAAAGAAGAAACCTTCCCCTTGGGAAGGATTTTTTGAACTTCAACTGATACCCTTGAGACACGATTTCTAGTGTCCAGGGATCCTGAACGTCACTTATCCAAGCCTGGACAAAGAGAGAAAGTCTGCCCCCTACCAGATCCGGTTCCAGGGCCGCCTCTTCATGCTGTCTTGGGAGCAGCAGCGGGCTTCTTGGGTTGTTTACCCTTGCTCCAAGCCTGGTTGGGTCTACAGGTGGGCTTGGCTTGAGAATAATTCCCCTCCTGTTTAGCGGAAGGGGGGACTACGAAAGGAACCAAAATTACTCT